>NC_072735.1:91752020-92007607 GCF_026930045.1 Uloborus diversus
TCATTCAACTTCACACTTTCTAATGATTTAATTAGAGCATCATGCACACCTGGAGCATCTGCGTGTTCTAACTCGGCCAAATCCACAAAACGAGTAAGTGGTTTGCCTGATGAAATGTACCGCACATAAACAATATCTTTTTCAATTGTGCTCCGATCTGTATTTCCATCTGCCATAACACAAATGAACCTTACTCCTTCTAAATCTGCAATGAGGTCATCTTTCATCACTTCAGCAATGTGGTGACAAAACTGTGCACCTCCCTTATCATTTAAATAGTTATTTTCACACGAAATACCGTTTTTGATTTGTAACTCGCAGTCCTTTAAATTTTAGAAATGCCATTTCTTCTTTCGCACAAAAATAGGTTGTATTGAAAAGGATAGACATTTTCTTATGCTGTTCTTCTGTTAGCCTAACAAGACATTTCCTCATTGGAGTGGCAGTTGGAACATCGATCGCCAATTTAGCTTGAACGCATGAAACGTGCTTTTTTGTTTTATTATGAGCTCTAACAGATGCGATGTGGATTGCATCTCCGTGCACTCCTGGATTTTTGAAATATGGGCTCGAATTATCGGCAATTTTCGGGAAAGCTCAACAAATCTTGCACCACATTTCAGTACGCTCTTCATTACAGTCTAGCCAGGCGAATTCTTTTAGCCAATCTTGTAGAACTAAATGTTCCCGTTTTTGTTCGTAGTCCGATTTCATTTTTTTTGTTTCGCGGTCATTATCAATCACATCCACTGTACTTGATGACCGCTTTTCAGAAGCCACAACATTGCTGCTGGATTCAGGTCTTGGTGTTTTAAAAAACTGTCGTATATCCATAATCTCCTAATCCGAATATTTGCATAACCAAAACTCTAAAACACTTCTTCGAGTAGAATGCACACGTGCTCTGCCGAGGAAGAATGCACGCCTCACGAGGCGTCGAGGGAGGAGCTTATTTCACAAGCTAAGGAAAGGAGCCCCGCGATGACGACATGCACTCGTCAGATCAGATTTCTCCCTCCTTACTGACGCATGCGCAGTAGGGGAAGATCGCTTCCACACAAGCTGGAAACAGGAAAGTCTTTTTCTACTAGACTTGAGGCATTCCGCGTTGCAGTGAACGAAAAAAACGCACTCAACTTTAGGCAGATCACTGGGCGACTTTGCCGATGATTCCTAATGATTTCATCTTAGTCTAAATATGATTTTAGCGTTATCGCATGAAATAAAGTTTGAACTCCGGCTAGGATGCGGTAAATTTTCAATAAAATAAGACAAAAAAAAAGTTTTTTGAGGAAATATTTCATTAAAAATTTACATGCCCAGCCGGGCATGTAAGGGTAAAAGATTCATGCCCGATCGGAAATTTTACATGCCCTGGGCATGTCGGGCAATATAATTTTTGAGCCCTGCTCTGTGCAAGATTTAGAAGTGGTTGTTCAAAATTTGGGGGATAACATCAGACGTTAAATTAGCTCAATGTCGGATCGTATTGTGGCATGTATTGCAGCAAAAAGGGAACCAACACGCTATTGAATTAGCATTGTATTTATCTCATTCCTTAGCCTGTATTTGTTTAACTGTCTAGATTTGTGGATCAAGCGTATCTCTCATCTGTATTATTCCATACGCTAAATTTCACTTCAATACAATGCTTCCTTCTTGGGGCGCTATTTTCAATGTTCCTGAGTGTATATCAGTTGATATATATCCAGATATTTATTTTGAAAATATTATGATAGTTAGATATTTTTGATATTTATTTTTTAAACTACAGTATTTAATATAAAAATTATGTTACTCATAATAATATTTTTCATTTATTAAAGTTAAAAATAACCATAAAGTAATATACTATATTTCAATGACGTATTTATACATCAGTAATACAGCAAAGGGGCAATTCCACGGAAATAGGGAACTTATGACCAATTTTTCAAAATCTTTTTTTCTCACAAATTAGGTATCATTTTGAAGCTTATAAGTTGAATTATATGAAAATAAGAAAAATTACCACAAAAGTTGATGTTTATAAGAGTTACAAGCCTTTGAACAGAGGTATTTTTGACATGCTGCCATAATGGATTTTTTAATATCTTGTTGGAATTGGTATTTCAAACTATAGTTGCAATATTTTTCACATTGTAACTGATTCAGATGCCTGGCACAACACTTTAGAACAAATGTAGCATAAAAAATGACACCTAAATAAAATATTTTTGTCTTTAACAGCTTGTTTATAACAGGCACTTTGATAAAATTACGTCCGACACTAAATTGCCTAAAAGTTTGTGCTGTATAAAATAGGATGGATGTTTTTACAAAACATTTTACCTGCAAATCAGAACATCAGTTACTATTGAAAATGTGCAATCCGAACAAAATTCAAATAAATACCTTTTTGTTATTTTATGGTGTCGAACGTAAAAAATTAATTACGTCCGACACCAAGATTTTTAAAATTATTACCTTGTTCTGATTATAATTTCTCCGATTTAAATAAGAAGGGATAGAGGACCGCAATAACATTATTTCTTTATACTTTAGTCATTAAATGTCTTTATTAATAGTACTCTTACTTAAAAACATTATTTTAAACCAAGAAACTGGTAATTGATTAATCACAACTGGTCCAATTTGTCACTTAATATATATATATTTTTTTTTTCTAGAAGCACTTAACTTTTAAGAAATAGTTTTTTCTTTATTTTAAGCAAATCAAAATGCAGCAATTTGACAGCAGAATAAAATCCAATTTGGCAAACTGGGCGCATGCCATGCCCAAGCCACGATCTTCACATCCCATGTGTGGATTTCCAAAGAATTCTTTCAAACGTTTGCCATAATTTTTGATACTTTGGATCATACTAAACTCGCCGTGCATAAATTTGTAAGTTACCTTTTAGAATATCTTAAAACCAAGTACCCAAGCAGTAAAAATGCAAAGTTTTCTCAAACAGACCCAGCTTACAATTTAAGCAAAGATACCTATTAACAAAATTTAAATTTATTTGAGCAGAAATTCAACACAAAATTAACTCGGAATTTCTTTGCAGTGTTCCCTGGGGAAGGAGTTGTAGACAGCATAGTGGGTAAAATTTAAAAAAAAAATAATAATAAAAAAAAAGTGGTGTAATGTAAAAGCTGGAAGTAAAATGCCAGGGGGATTTGAGCTCAACCAAATCAGACCACCACCGCAACCAAAGGTCCATTGTACTGGAAAAGTATTGAGCGGTATGTCACCAAAATTATGCATCTGTAGCTCCTTCATTAATCAGCAGTGTACTTTAAGTACACATATCATCAGAAGAGACCATACATAATTAGCAACATTGCACCAATATTTGAGAAAAATCCTTGAGCACTGCATGCACTGAGTCGAAGCAATTTCATTGAATAAAATTAATATCTCAGATGCTTCTTCCTCACAAACACTTAGGATGGTTGTTCTATTTAAAGAAGAATTATCTGACAGTGATGCATTGGATGAATTTGAAGATATGGAATTTGTTGCACAACTTAAAGTACATAAGTGGGTTGTGGTTAGCTATGAGTCTGTACATTACACAGGATACATTCCCCTGTTAAATGGTAAAATGATTCAAGTATCTGTGATATATAAGACAGAAGGGCACATTAAATGGCGAAATGAGAAAGATAAAATCTTCTATACAAAATAAAATATTTTTAAGAATTTTTTTTCCATCTATCCCAATTAGAAGTGGGTGATAATTAACATTTACGAAATGTATTTGGTATTTAATGTTGTAATTATCTAAACATCTCATTTATTGTCATTAACATATTACTCAAAGTTTAAAGCAAAGTTAAAAGTAATAAAAAGGTTTTAAACTTTTGGTTACGTCCGACACCACGGTAATTTTGTACATATTACGTCCGACACCAAGTTTTTACGTCCGGCGCCAATACCAAAGTCCCTATTTTGGCACTTAATACCTCTAAAATTAAAAAAAATTTATGAGTTATTAATATTTCATCATTGTTCTTTGACATAAAAGTAGTTACATTGTTGCAGATTAAGCCATTGACCTGAACCTTGGATTTTAGTTTTGCTAGTCTCATTTTTCAGATTCAGCTCATACGTCCAACACCATGAGTTAAACATTTTTTTTCACAAAATAAAATTTTGTATCAGAAAATTTTTTTACGCTCAACAATTCTACATACATTAGTAAGTATTTAAAAAAATATTTTAATCTATGTCAAAATAGTAAACCAATAAATGTGTTGGTTTTTTGAAGCAAATTTCATGCAATTCTTACGTTCGACGCCATGGAATTGCCCAAAGTAATATAATGTTCATTTTTTATATTCATTTTTATCATTAGTATCAAAAGTATCTAGTTAAATATTAAACATTGGTCAGAAAAAAAAATGTCCTATGACTGTGCACCAACTAATGTATGTTTTTTATTTCTGATCATATAACTGTGTACTGTCTGACCACGAATTGTATGGGAAGACAAACATCTGTTTTACAGCTGGAAATGGACGAATCTATTATTTTTTAGCAATGCCAGTTTTTGCAGAAGCAGTCTCGTTAAAATGAGCGGATACCGGTATCAAATTTTTACTTTTCCCCCTCATTCAGATAGATTCGTCTTATCTGGACGTTTGAAAATTCCATACGATTCGTGGTCGGACAGTAAAGGTAGCTAATAGAAGAAAATTTAGTAAAACAGCTAATGCTAAATTAACTCCATTAAAATTGATAAAAATGTGAAATGAAATATTAGATATAACAAATGAAAGAAAACTTAATTATAAGTCTACATATTGTAATAATAATATAAGAAAATTAAAGAGTGATTTGAGGATGCAATTACTATTTTGAACACTTTAGTTTGTACTGATTGAAAATATCAGATATATATCAAAATATCGGATATTTTTGAAAATAAGACACAAGCTTTTAAAAATTTCTTTCAAAAAAATTGAAAATAGCAGCTTTGTTTCAGTTCAATTGTCCCGAGCAATTGCTAAAACTTGATTAATATACTTTTTTAGTCTTCATTAGTTAATTTAGTGCTCAAAATGTTGGTTTTAACCATTAAATATCATAGCTGCCAACCTCAAGATAAAAAAATAGGAGCACTTAAGGGGAAAAAATAGGAGCAATGAGGGTTAAAATAGGAGCACCAAATCGTGGCCTCCGCTAAACCTTCCTTCTGTACCGTAAGCTTTTATAAGTTCTAAGCACCATTACAATGTGTTTCTGAATTTTCATGTTAGATTTTCAACAAAACTATAACCAAATTTAAAATAAAAATATTAAACATTAAAAAAGCATCATTACATAGGTACATAATGAAAATTAAAAAAAAAAAAAAAACATGATTACTACTTGATTTAATAAAACTGCAACCCTTTTTAAAAATATTCTTTTATACATATTCTACATGTATTGAAAATGCATTGCATAAGAACATATTGAAGATTTAAAAAAAAAAAAAAAACACGATTACTTCTTATACTTGGAAGTAAAGCAACTTCATAGTAAAGGTCAAGACTTGGAAATCTTCGAAGTGGCCACTAGACTGGAAAGGGTATGGGGCAGTTTTTACAACTTTCATTAAAAAAAATAGATGAATAGGACTTCACATATTCTAAAATAGAGTCATTCAATACTTTTTTTGTACATGAAAAATTCAAGTTAAAATAGGTTTCTGATTTATTTAAAAAAATAAAATAAATAAATAAATGAGAAGTCAGCAGGAACCTTTATTTTAGATGAAATGGTTTCAGCTTATAACAAAGCCTCCGAGGCAATAAGAATCAAATACAGATAAAATTTCCCTTTCAAAAAAATAATTTAAAAAAAAAAACATAACTTTTTGCCTTTTGTTATTTTTAATAGTTTGTATTGAGACAAACAACCAATTGTGTTTTCGGAAACTTAGGCTATTAATAGTCTTGTCTACTTCCATGTTGCAAATGACCAAACATAGCAACAATGCAAAAAATTTAAGATGATAGATTTTTGAATTTGTTGCATGAAAATAATTTGAAAATAAAAAATCCCCTTGAAACTACAATTTAATTGAGAATCTTTAGCACATTCGTGTCCAAAGCAATAGGGATAAGGAAATTTTAAATAGTATAATTGTTTTCATTTCCCAATAAAATTATTTAAAATAACCAAAAAAAAAAATAAACATTTTGCAGAACATTTTGCTAATTTTCATTAGTTTGCAGTAAAAGAAACCCCCAATTCTGCTTTGTCTTTGAAAACGAAAGCACTTAAGCATCGTCTACTTCCATCTTGTGAATGACCAAACATGGCGGCTACGTTTTGCACGTAGCTGAAATGCTCGATGAAAAAACAATGTTCTCCGATCGATCGGCGCTCCCCCTCAGTGTTTATCTTGACATTAATGCTTCCAGGGCATCAAATTGCCTCCACTTTTGTAGAGTTTGTGCACAATTCCTGACTTCCAGGATAGGGAAATTTCTTCTTTTTCCTCAGAAATCGAAAAGTGTACAAGCAAAGTCAAAAAACGGAGTTTTTTGGAAAAAATCGGATTTTCAGAGTACGCAATAAAAATCGGAGAAATTCCGGGAAAAACGGAGCACTTGGCAGCTATGAAATCTCATGTTTAAGTGTCACACCCATCACAATGGATTTGCCTTCTACCATTGGGAATAAAACTGGGAAATTTTCATTCAGTAATAAATATTTTTTATTTAATTAACCAACTCACTTTAAGCAGATTGATCTGATGTTCCGCACAGAGAGCCTCAACAAGCTTGACATAGAGAGGTTCATCACAGTTCGTCGCCAACACACAGAGAAGTGCCTGTCTCTTGTCAAGGGATTTTGCTGCTTCATGCAGACCTCGTGATAGTCTACCATGTGTTAGGGCAATCTTCAGGACTTCCTGCAGGGCAGTATTTACATCCATTTCACCACCTCTGTTGGTGCCTTCCCTGCAACAATAAATATGACTGTAAAACAACTCATGAATTTTTATTTAAAAATCGGGGAATATTCGATAAAGGTGTTTTTCCAAATGTCGCCAAATTTTGGCAATAAATCTCTCTTATGGCAACCAAGCGCCACTTCGCAATACTACGGCAACCCTACTGTTACCGTCTCGTAACACAATTTTCTACTTTGTGAGCCAAATTGTCTATGCAGTAATAAAAAAGTTCATGACGTTCTTCAAAGAAAAAGCTTGAATTCAAAAACACATTTATTTTAGACTATTTACATCTATCTAATTAAACTTCTTTCAATAAAAATGGCCAAATTAATCTTATGTCGCCTTCATCTTAATAGATAAATCTTATTCTATTTTTACGCTGTTGCCACACGTCAAAAGTAAATTTCTTGTTTTCTCGAGGCGGAAAGGATGATCACTACTGGATTTTCAAGGCTTATCTCTATCATCCTCCCCACCTTGAGTTCTGAACAAACTCTAAATCTCATCAATAATATAATTTTGTCCTTAACTAATAAATCCCCAAAATAAAAGAAAACATCATAAAATAATTCAAAATACTTAAACATAAGAAACAAGAAAAGTCTAATGTCAAACTGGAAAGTTCTGTAGGAGACACAGTTCACCAAGTAGTCACCCCTTTGTGTCTCCACAGCTCTATGACGGTGCAGTGACGGGTGCATTACCAGAGTCACTGTCCTTCACAGCCTCAGCACAGATTGGAATATTTCTTGGCTCTTGTTGGATGAACACAGGAAGGTCTGACCTGTCATTCTCTCTAAGTTCAAGAGGATACAGTCTCTGTATTGGCCTCGTCACAAAGCCCTTTGCAGTCTTCAGATGTACTAATCGTACGACATTATCTTTTCCTGGGAAAAGCTGAACTACTTTTCCCAGGGGCCAGTCCAGACGCTTCTTATCTTCGCTACCGATCAGGACAATGTCTCCCACTGCTATCAAATCATGAATTTTCGTGGATTTCGAGCGAAGAAAACCAAGATACTCAACTCTAAATCTTTTTCTAAGATGATCGCAAACAGTTTGTAAATAATTTAATCTTTTATTTAGGGATGTTCTTTCTATGCTGTCCAAGTCAGGTGTATCTGTCATAGGTAGATCGCGTAGAAACATTGCTGGGGTTAATGTTTTAAGTTCTGGATCCTCTGAGATATATGTTATAGGTCTATTGTTCATTACTGCTTCGCATTTGCAAACTAATGTTAGAAGTTCTTCATAATTTAAGGAAGAACGTCCTAAATTCTTTCGGAGAAGGTTCTTGAGAATTTTTATTAGACTTTTCCAAAACCCTTCCCACCATGGGGCTGATGGATGGTTAAACTTCCATTTGATTTGAGAAACTTCAAATTCTTTCTGTATCTTGTCCCAGTCTAATTTCTTTAGAGATTTATCTAATCCAACAAAGTTCATCCCATTATCGGAATAAACTACAGAAATTCTTCCACGTCTTGCAATAAATCTTCTCATAGCGTAGATGAACGCTGTAGTACTAATTGATTCCACCAACTCCAATTGAACACATCTGTAAACCGCACAAGTAAATATCACAATCCAAATTTTGCTTCCTGACTTCGTAAAAAGGGGACCTGCCAGATCCACCCCTGTAACTTGAAATGTAGCAGACAATTCTGTTCTATGGGAAGGAAGAGGTGGCAGAGGAGCCACCGGATGTTTAATTCTTTGCCTCTTGCAAATAACACAATCTCTTACAACCGAATGAACAGTCTTTCGTCCTTTTACAATCCAAAATCTTTCTCTCAGAATTGTTAATAATATCAGTGGTCCTGCATGTTTGTTCAAGATATGTTGTTCTTCAATAATTCTTTTAACCAATGGATGCTTTGAAGGTAGAATAATGGGAAATGAAAATTGTTCTGTCTCAGTTTCATTAAATATTCGGGACTTCATTCTCAAAATTCCGTCATTATCTTCATAGACTTGTAAACCTTGAAGTGTTTTCTTGGCATTCTCACAGATAAAGCATTCATTCCCTTTGAATGCAGCGAAAAAGAGTCTTCTCAGAATTAGTAATTTCGTCCCCGGTAATTTTTTCCAGCTTTTGAGAGTTCTTAGCTTTTGGACGAAAGCGTAGTATCCATGCTAGAATTCTTACTATTTTCGAAAATTTTGAGTGTCTTTCAGCAAAATAAACTGCTATGGAAAATACTTCGCTGTTATTTGCAGAGACTGCCACTCTGAGTTTCTTCTTTTCAATTTCTTCTTCATTCATATTAACCGAAGATTTAGGCCAGTCATCTTCAGTTTGTTTTAACCATGAAGGGCCTAACCACCAGGATGATTTCAGTAACTGTTTCACTCCACATCCTCTTGACAGTAAGTCCGCAATATTTTCACGGCCAATTATGTGGAACCAATTGTCTGCTTCTGTTAGTTTCCTAATCTCATTGACTCTGTTTCTCACAAAAACCGACCATTGATCTGGTCTCTTTATCCAAGCTAAAACGGTAGATGAATCAGTCCAGAAGAATGATCTCACCTGCTCTAAGTTCGGAGATTCCTTTAAAGATACATAAAGTCTTGCTCCTATGGTTGCGGCCATGAGCTCAAGTCGAGGAATAGTGATAGGCTTCAGGGGAGTTATTCTAGCCTTTGCTTGCAGAAGCTGAACACTGACTCCTCTTCCTGAATATTCACATCTAATGAAGACACAAGCGGCATAAGCAACTTGACTTGCATCTACAAATGTGTGGAAGCTAATATTTATATCTGGTGTAATGCCTAACCATCTTGGGATTTTAATATTTTGCAAAAGAGGTATGTCTTTTTTCCATTTCAAGAATCTTTTCTTTTTATCTTCACTTGCTACAATATCCCATGATAACTTCGTTTTCCACATTTCTTGAAGCAGAAGCTTAGGTTGAATCAAAACTGGAGCTAGAAAACCAATGGGATCAAAAAATTTTCCCACAAGAGAAAGGAGATTCCTTTTTGTAAGTGCTTTTTCTTCAAATTCAAGACATGTAGGATCAATCTCTTAAGAATCGCAATTTTTATCCCAGACGAGTCCCAGAACGTTAGATTTAGCTTCTTGTAAAGAAAATGGATCAAGAGCGGTAGTTTCTCACCCCCTCAGCTCAAATCTTCCTTCTTTCATTATTCTTGTACTCTCTTCTATGAAAGTATGAGCCTCAAATTTATCATGCACACTTGTTACACAGTTATCTACATAAAAACTATTTCTTAATTTTTCTGAAATCACTCTTGTTTCCTTCTCACTTAATGATGTTCTGCATAAATGGTGGTCTAGAACCGCTGACAAGAGAAAAGCGCTACTGGTAACGCCGAAAACTACTCTCGTATGACGAAAAATGGTCAATTCATTGTTCTTATTATACCATAAAAAGCGTAAAAAGTTTGTCTTCTTTATTCACTGATATCTGCAAAAAGGCCCTTTTAATGTCAGCAACAACCCCTATTTTTCCTACTCTAAACCTTGCTAAAATCGAAGGAATAGTTTCGATTAAATTTATTCCTGTTTCTAAACAGTCATTTAATGAGGGATAGTTGGGACCTTTTGAAGACGCATCAAACACTGGTCTAATCTTGGTCGTACCTTTTTCTTTAATAACCGGGCGATGAGGTAGGTAATGCGCTGGCATGTCTATCTCAGAATTTGATAGTTCTTCGATTATCCTTTCTTGAATCCATTCGTCAAAAACTTCATCATATTTATCTCGAAGTCCTCTTTTGTTTAAATTTCTACAAGTAGATTCAAGTCTTTTCAACGATAGATAATTATCGTGTAGAATGGCATTATCCATCTTCCACGGTAAATTTACTTCGTATCTGCAGTCTTCGTTTTGTTTCACAGCTTTTTGGAAATAATTCATAACTGCCTTATATGCATCTTCTTTAGAATTTTGTTGAATTGGATCTCTTATTCCGATAATTTCTAAATCCCACAACTTGGATACTGACACTTCACTTTGGGACAGCATAGTTGTAGCACTCATAGTAAAATTTCTTATACAATTATTTTGTGGAACTTTCCCTAGCAAAGTCCATCCCAGTTTAGTATGTAGAGCAATTAAACCGGAAGCTAATTCTTCACGTTTCCCTGTGAAAAGTTTTCCGGCAACGTCTGCACCTAAAAGAACTTCAACCGGTCCAAAGTTTCTTTGAACGTCTGTTAGATGAATGCGTTTCATTTTCAGCTCCTTTAACCAAGGTCCCTTTCTTATACTTGGAATGTCATTGCAAATAATGTTTTGATCTAAAACATCTAGACTGCAAGTATAACTGCCTTTCAGATCTGCCAAAAGAATTTTATAAGAACGATGCTTTTCAATTTTTGTTTTTGCGCCACCAAATAATGAATGACCAAGTTCTTCTTCTCCTTGCACTTTAAGTCCCATTTCTATAACGGTAGGTTTCAAGATGTATGAAAACTGTGAACCTGTATCAATAACCGCACGGACATTTCGTTCTTCATTTTTACCAATTAACTTTACAACTAAAGTTTGCAAGAGAACCTCTTTGGAAGTCATAGAATGTAACGCATCAACATTTTTCTCTAGTTCACTGTCATTATCTTCAGAATTTTCCCTAATTCCACTTCTCTTAATATCGGGACACATCATCTCATAATGACGTCTTGAACAGATGCGGCATTTTATGACGCTTCTACATTTATTGGCTAAACGTCCTTTATTAAAACAAATAAAACAGCAACCTAGATTCATCAGAAAATCTCTTTTTTGACTCATTTGTTTCATCTTAAATTCTTTGCAATCTCGTAATAAATGTTTATCATCTTCACAGAAAAAACATTTACCTCCCTTAATTTTTGTTTCGTTCAACAATTCGGACGCAGTTGAAGGACGATTTTTGCTAGTTTTGTGAGACAGTTCTTGAGAATCACGTTTACTATGTACAGGGGGGAAGTGTTCAGTGTTCTGCGTACTTGAACTTGAAATTAAAGTTGCGGCCTTTTCCCGACTTATTACTTCGGCTTTTAAAATTTTCATTATTTCCGAAACCTTCCATTCATCATCTATGGTGTACTTCTTAGTTATCTCTAATACTATATCGTTTGGCAGTAATCTGGTCAGAATCGGACAAAGTAGGGTTCCATAGCTATCTTCTGTTACTCCCAGCGATTCCAAAGTTCTTATTTCAGTTTGACAAGTGTCAAATAATTTACGCAAGGAAACAACATCATTTGATCTTTTTACGGCATTAAGGCTAAGTAACTTATTCAAATGAGAGTTAATAACTATGGTTTTCTTGCCAAAACGGTCTTTTAAGGTGTCGATAGCTGATTGATAATTATTATTGGTCAAGCTAAATCCTTTAATTGCATTCGAAGCTGCCCCTTTCAAATATGAACGTAAATAGTTGAATTTGTATACATTAGAAATATTGGTATTCTTATGGATTGCAGACTCATATTGGTCCCAGAATCTTTGCCAATCTGATGGTTTACCATCAAATTTATCGATGATAATCAGTCGCGGAAGATTAATGTGAGCAGTTTCATTTTCCCGAATCACAATTCTTTGTTCTGTTTCTGAACCATTTAACGTCGCAGTCGGCGCAATGAAATGGGAAGGAACTTCAAATTTTGTTTTGGCACGTTTTACTTTTGATCGCCAAATTACTATGTTAGAGTGGTATTCATCGCATTTTAAAATTTCGTCTTCTAAATCTTTCAAATCAATCGTTTTTTGAATTTCAGTGTCGAGACAATTAAGTTCTTTTTCTTTCAAATCTAATTCTGCCAAAAATTGGTCTAAATCCTCTTCATTTATGTTACCTTCTATAAATTTGGCATCAATTTTGTTGATTAATTTTGTTGTTTGAGTTCTAAAAACAGTGCGCTTTGCTTTATTAACCGCATCCATTATCTATGTATTGCAGTTATCTTAAATTAAAACTTCAGCAAATAAGCACAATATCTTTTATAAATTCTATCAAATCGTATTTTCTGTTTCTTACAGTATAGTAAGCAATGGTAACTTACTTCTTTCAATCTTGCAGAGGATAACCAAAAATTCGTCAGTCATTCCATGGCGATCACGTCATAATAATTCCATCTGTATTACTGAATAGACAAAGCCCACCCGGGGGCGCCAAATGTTACCGTCTCGTAACACAATTTTCTACTTTGTGAGCCAAATTGTCTATGCAGTAATAAAAAAGTTCATGACGTTCTTCAAAGAAAAAGCTTGAATTCAAAAACACATTTATTTTAGACTATTTACACATTATTTACATCTATCTAATTAAACTTCTTTCAATAAAAATGGCCAAATTAATCTTATGTCGCCTTCATCTTAATAGATAAATCTTATTCTATTTTTACGCTGTTGCCACATGTCAAAAGTAAATTTCTTGTTTTCTCGAGGCGGAAAGGATGATCACTACTGGATTTTCAAGGCTTATCTCTATCACCTACTATTTTCCCCTTCCCTGGCGATAAATTGCTCTCATAGCAAACCGGCGCCACTACGGGGATACTACGGCAACCCCTTTACCACCCACTCTACGGAGCGGAGCGCCCCCTGCCTTTCCCCCCACCCCCGCTTTTCGCATGAGAGTGCAGTGGTTTCCCCTCATGGCCAAATTTTTTTTTAATTAAATTCTCCTAATATTCGTATTCTCTTAGCACACAGGGGTCTGTCCAGGATTTTTCACAGGGTCCGTTTTTGTGAAAAATCAATTATTTTTGTGAAAAACCAAATAATTTTGCAAAAAAAATTTTTTTTTTGTAAAAATGTAAGTTTAGACTTTTGAGATGGTGGAAACTGAATCATCGACACTTAAAATTGAGTGTTTTCTCTCTTTTCTGTTAAGAATATCATTCTTGAGTGTTTTTCTAGTATTTGGGGAGAGGGGAAGGGGCATCGCTCCCTGGAAGATGGGCACCCCTCAAGTATCAATATTTATCTAGCATTCTACATCATGTTAAATTGTACTAGAAATGTTATTTGTATAGTATTTAAAATAACTGTAAGAAAAAAAATTCAGGCAGGGGTTCAGCATATAACTTTTTAACCCAAGACACTGTTTAAGAGCAGAGTTTCGTTTAAACATTATAAACTCTTATTTTACAAAAATAAAAAAATATTTTATTTTTTTACCTGTTAACTAAGCGTACGAAACATCGAAAATTCGAAACATCAGATTTCTATAGCGGATGCAAAGAGATTGCAATCCTTAAAGTGAAGGCATTAAAAGTATAAAAACTGCTCGTTGCATTTTTTTTTTGATAAAATTATTTTTGAATTGCATTTT
This sequence comes from Uloborus diversus, assembly GCF_026930045.1. Lineage (NCBI taxonomy): Eukaryota > Metazoa > Arthropoda > Arachnida > Araneae > Uloboridae > Uloborus > Uloborus diversus. The sequence continues at coordinate 91,766,255 of NC_072735.1, forward strand.
AGAGTCCTATGATAAACATATCATTAATATCTGGACACAGTTGAAGGAAAAATAAATAAATAAATAAAATAAAAAATAAACCATCGATTCAGCATTTTACTTATCGACTCATAAAAGAAAATGGAATTCCACTTTAAAAGCTTGAAATAAGCTTTGTTACAAAAATAAAGATATTTTTCATTTATTTGCATCCCAAAAGCGAAGTTACTGGCTTGAAAAAAGAATAAAATATGATTATCATATTGGATGTAAAAAGATTGCGTTTTTCAAAATGTAGGCATCTATAGAAAAAAAAAAGGTAAATAAAATTTTATTTAAAGTTAATTATCCTTTTTAGCATCGAAAAACCAAACCCATATAACTATCTCCCAAAGTAATAGTTTAACATTGCACCAACAGACACTAAGAGGCGATAAACAGTTAAACATCATCCTTTTCAGTTCTAAGTTCCTTTCACTGTACATTATTGAAGATTAAATCATGAGTGGGGAGAAAAGTGCTTACTACACCTATTCAGAGAATGTTGACGCTTTTTCAAAGAAGTTTACAACAACATCGCTGAATAAAACAAACAAGCAAAATTATAAACCAAACTGACTTTCAGCTGTTAATTTCTTTCAAAGAAACCAACAACAGGCATTATATTTATTGGCCGTACTGATTTTTTATGGCTTGCAGAAGCATCACAAGAGTGCCGATTTTTTTTTCTTTTGCAAAATTAGCTGATTTTGTACAAGTTGATTCCTCTAATTTAACTTTAAAAGAGGTTCCAAACATTATCGTTTTTTTACAGGAAATATGCTGTATTATTTTAATTTGAGATATACTCTTTCAATAAACAATTTGTGAAAGATCCGTTTTTGTTTATCAGAATTTTGTGAAGGGTCCGTTTTGGTTGATAGGGATTTTGTGAAAGGTCCGTTTTGGTCGATCGGATTTTTGTGAAGGGTCCATTACCCAAATTTGCTCTCGCCAGACCCCTGGCACAGCTCCTAAAACATTTCATTACAAATAACATTGAACTTTATTCAAAATAACCTAAAGCTATTTTATTTTTTTGGATGACTTTCTAATTCATAGTCATTGGAGCAACACCTTTTAAATGAGTAAATGGTTAAAAATTCACATGAATATTGGCCAACTAGATGTAATCTATTTCTACCTAACAAATATACATAATAGATTCGATACCGACAAATTAAATAAACAGATACTGACCTAACATTAAGAACACTGAAACAGAAATGCATGCAGCAATATTGTTTAAGGGCATATTTGTATACAGTAATGTTTACTGACTCATTTAATTAAGAAGAATACTCCCTGTACATTTCATAATTACCTAACATCCCAGGCAACTTCGGGGTTTCTTTGCATAATAGTAAGACCGTACGTGGGGAAGTTATGCGTACATTAATCAGGGATAAAAGTGAACTCAAGTAAAATTTTCCAAAGACGGTGTGAAATTATCGAAAGCTCACCCCCCCCCCTTCCTTGTAAAATCTCTTTAAATATGCACACAAAAATCATGGTAAATATTGAAGAAAAAAAAATGAAAGGCTTTCTTTTCCTTTTTAATATAAACTTTCAGTCTGACGATGTTGCTAGACGAAAACTTCGGAAGCAGCAACCCGAAATTTTCGGATCACAAACACCCCTGAATTAATTGAATTTAATATATGAAACGGACAACAGGCAGCTTAATTTAGCATGTTGCATTCAACGCAAAAAACAAAACATACGTCAACGAAAAAAATCACGGCTTACCTCTTGAACAATCATGCTGCTTAGGAAAATTTAAAACCAGAACCATACCACTAAGACAATGAAAGAATTTTTAAAAAACAGCGGAAAAAACCTCAATTTAAAACAAAAATTAGGAGCAAAACATTACAATGATACATAGTACGATCAATTAACAGTACTTAAGCAATAAATAAAACTTACACTTCAATGTCGGACATTTTGGAATTTTGATATTAGCTTCACCTAAAAGTTCAAAACATCGGAAATCAGTATAAAATGCAATGAAATTAAATCATAATAATTTGCATAAGATGTTTACAGATTGAAAAAACAATTCATATCTTACTTTATTCACGTTTTTATTTACTACTTCAAAGACCGAAATGCCATCCGTGATGCCAAGCAAAAAAGAGAAATTTGGAAAATAAACTACTCAACTGCACTTTAGGCAGCACTAGATTTTTGTGTTGACGTTCCGAAATAGTGGTAAACTTTTTATACTCAGAATCTTGAATTACATTAATAGAATACTTATATTAATGGAACATTTAAAAACAATGTGCTAAATTGTGCTTTGCAAAAATTGCATCACAAGATACAATTTCACCTTGCAATGTTTTCTCTACCAGTTCAGTGTTGTTTTATGCTTTTACAAAATTTTTCTAGAAAAGTTTCTGCTGTAAAATGAAGAAATTTTTCTTTTTTGTTCTAATTTTCACTGACAAAATGTATGATTCCTTTGAAGTAGGGGGTCACCTGGAGGGGTGATTTGACCCCTCGTGGTTGCAGGAAAAAAATTTTAATGTTGCCCGCATTTTGTTTGCTAAAAAAACGAGTTCCGGTCCGGGATGAATCGTTATACGTTTCCGGTTGGTGTCAAGTCTTGTTGATGTTCTAGTTCTTGAATGTACTTAATTTTAGTGCCTTAGAAATTTACAATGATGCAATTTCATAGATTCTAATTGCATTCTTCTTCATTAATTCAATGTAAGTGTCTCTAATTCTTTGGGTTCAAGCGGGGAAACTAGTAATCTAATGGATTTTAATTTCATGTGGATTTGTTTTGATGTATATTAAAACGCTATTTTCGATACTTTATACATATTTTGCTTAGGTTGTTTTGCTCTCTTTTACAAAGAGAAATTTTTTAGACGCTGAAATGATTTCAAAGTTGAAGTGCCCTTTATTTTCTGTATTAAAACTGATTGAAGGTTGATTTTTTTTTAAATTACAAAGTTTCCCTTTAAAACGTACTAAAAGAGCAAACTTGTGGTGGAGTAACGTTTGTTTTTTCAGAAGAACTTTTCAGCTGTTAATACTCCTTTGAATTAATGAGGGTTTTTCTTTTGACGAGAAGAGCGAAAACTTCGAACATCAATGTGAGACAAATGTTCGTCAGTATATTCCAGACTGCATGATAGCATTTTTGTTATGAATGAACAAATGATCACAAAAAACAGTTACAAGCAAGATTTGTTAAAATTGAAGATGTGTGCAATTGTTATCCATTAAGTTTTTCCTACTACTTCTACCAGAGGCGGATCCAGTCTAGCTGGGCCCAGAGCCTGTTGCTGGCGTCACTTTTGTATTTGTATAAGACAGAATTCTCAGAGGGGGCCATTCAAAAAAATATGGTTGCTTTGGAAAATTTTTGAATTTTACAAATATCAATATAACCCACCTTTAACTGGAGCATTTTTTTAGGAATTTTCACTAGGCGATGCAAGTTTAACATAAAGACTGCAACCTTCTTAGTGATTTTCCTCTTTTCTTAACAAACGTGTGCATATAATATTGCCTCAAAGTGGTATTCCTGTAATCAGTACTGTGTTCTGAGGCAACTGCACAGGACTTCTTATTTAAAAGGAAGTCGATATGAACCAACCATAAGTATAATACGAACTCCGAAGTAAAGGTAAAGGGGGTCCGGGGGTCTCCCAGAAATTTTTCGAATTTTTAGTCTTAAAAGCAAATTTTAGACAATCTTTGGTAATCTTAAAGGAGAAGAGTCCGTGGCGCTCCACTGTCTATTTTTTGAAATAATAGCTCTTAGAATGCAGTTTTAGACAATCTTTGATGATGATATTAGAGGGATTAGAGATTTTAGGGCCCATCTAGGGAAATTTTCCTGATTTGTAATCTTAGAAATGCATTTTAACTGTTTGTAATATTAAGGGCTCAGGTGCACCCCCCCCCCCCCCCACGCTCATTTCTGAAATTGAAAGTTTAAAAACACAAACATTACCTCCAATAATGTTAAGATGAGGGAGGTTTGGGGTTTCTCCGGCGGATTTTTTTCCTCATTGTAGAGCCAAAAACGCAGTTTAATACTATCTTGTCATGATGATACGTGGGGGAGACATTTGGGGGCCCACACCAAGAATTTTTTCTAATTTGCAGTCTTAAAGATGCATTCTAATTATCTTTGGCAATATGTTGTAGCTCTAAGAAGGCTGTTTTGGACGATTTTTGGTGATGTTAAGAGAAGGAGAGATTTTAAAAGGCCTATCCCAGGAAATTTCACTAATTTATAGACTAAAAATGCATTCTAGACTATCTTTGGTAAGGTTAAGGGTTGAAGAGATTCTGAGATCCACACCCAAACTCCCAAAATTTTTTCAAAATTGAACTCTTTAAATTCCAAATGTAGGCAATCCATGATTTAACTTTTGGAGGACCCTTTTGGAACATGAGTAACTTTTAGAGGACCAGCAATTTTTCGAAATTGAAGCTCCAAAAACGTTATTCTCGGAGCCTTTCAATCATGTTAGGGAGGGAGGAGTTCTCCCACGGAAATATTTTGAAACTCAAGCGCTTAAAACAAAATTTAGGCCAATCTTGAACGATGTTGGCGAAAAAGAGAAGAAGGGGTCCCTCCCCTGGAAACTTAAACAAGTTAATTTTTAAAACCTGGTTTGTAGATGATCTTTGGTAATATTAACAAAAGGAAGAGGAGTGGTTTGTAGGGTCCCATATTAAAAAGGGAATGAAGAATAATTACATAGCACTGTATAAAGCCGGGTTAAAACTTAAATTTAACTTTAAACTTAATGCGCAATCATTAAATGTATTTCTTTTTATTGGACACTTACTAACACACATCCCTTTTCTTTCCCCCATGAGGAGAGAAATAATAAGGATTTTTTTATATTTAGCTCTGAAAAAGATTTTAAACTATTTTTAAAACTTTCCTAGGATGACCATGGCCCCCTCTCATTGTTTTTCTTACTGTTAGACTTACAGGGGTCGATCCAGGTTTTATTTTTTGGGTCCCCATTTTGTGAAAAAGCAAAATATTTTTGTGAATTTTCTTTATTTTTGTGAAAAACTAAAATATTTTTGTGAATTTTATTTATTTTTGTAAAAAAGACCTTCTCGTGATTTTTTTCTTGGAAAAGATTGTATAAAAGCATTTTTAGCTGTCATATCGTTATAGAAAAGCCCTAGACAGGTTTCTGGGGTGATTGCAAGTCCTTGAAGAATACCTGAAAGCTGTCAAGAGAAAATGCGCTGGGGGGAAGGGGGGAGTAAGACCCTTAATATTTTATTCGTAATTTGACACATACATTACATTTATTGATTTTTACAAATATACATATGCAAGGCACACTTTCTTAAGGTGAAAGTCTCACAATTTCCTGTTTGTCCCTCTCAAATGCTTTTAGAGCAATGAAAATTGCACATGCTGCTGCACGTAATGATAACTCTTAATACAATATGAACAGACTCAAAGATATCACATATTTCTTAACACAGAAGTGAAATACTCATTAAAGATGCCATGTATGTGTTTGAAAAACGTAAAAGTAATTAAAACCCAAAATAATACTGCACCAGCATTCAACGTTTAATTTTTTGACATTTGACGTTCTTACAGAGTAGGTATTTCGTTTAAAACTTTGCAATTTAATGATGTTAAATAATGTATAAAGAAATTTTATTTGTTTGCCACTTAACAAGGTACAGTCAACATCAAAAATGCAAAAAATTCATTTACCATGGCGCGTGTAAGGAAATCAAGATCTTCGAAATAAATAAAAATATAAAAACAGCATATAAAAGAATTTTATTTTTAGTAAAGTTATTTTAGAATTGGATTTCGAAACTCAACACAAACTAATAATAAATATATATTGCGTAATCAAAGTAAAATTTAGGATTTTCCTGAAAACAACGGAATTTCAGTATTTTCAAAGATAAATGTTTTGAACTGAAATGTGGGATAAATACGTGGTATTCTTACCACAAGTTAGCAAATGTTTTTTTATTTCATTGTCATCTAAGTTTTCCCCCAAAAATTTAACTAGAGATTCAAAATTCTCAGAAATGGCCCATTGCTTCTTGATTATAAAGTACAAAATTTGAATCAACTTACCAATCAATTTTCTGTTAAATTTTTTTTTTTTTTTGCTTCAGTTCCAATCTCTGCACTTTCAGATTTTTTTGAGAATTCCTTCTTTTGCACTAGATTTTTGTATATTGACAGCCTCTCTGTGATTTTTGCTGCACTCATGTTTTTTTAAAACTCTATTGGGTGACGGCTTTTCTTGATATCAACTCCAATATTTACTCAAGTTTTGTTCGAATCACTAACATTCAAGAAAGATGAACATATTTTGCACAAAAAACCCTTAGCTGAATAACTGTAGTAAAGCCAGCTATACACCTTTTCATAATTTGCAATGTACTTTTCATTTATTGCATGCTTCTTATTTCCATTTATACTCTCAAATACAATTGCTTGATTCATTATTTGATGGCTCAATCTCAATATCATCATCAGTTGAAGTTGCTTCAGATTCACTTCCAGTATTTTCTGCCTCAAAAATCGTTATACTTTCGTGAACTGCTTCACTGTCATTTGATGTACTATCTTTTACCGCATTTCCCGAGTCCTCCAAAACGGGAAAATTTGCGTTACTATCTTTTACCGCATTTTCCAAGTGCTCCGAAACGGGAACATTTCCTGCACTATCGTTTACCGCATTTTCCGAGTCCTCCGAAACGGGAACATTTGCGTTACTGTTACTGAATGATGAATTGGTGGTAGCGATTTTATCGGGGTTGTTAATTGCTGACTTGAAGAAATTCACAATATTTTGAGATCCAACGTTCAAAGAGCAAAATTTTTAAACATAATACGCAGAATTTCGGGAGGTACCTCCCGTTGCAGGACGTCCTCGTTTCATATTTTAATTTCTTGAAGAATTATTTTCAACGAACAAGCGATCTCTCCAAACTGAGATTATTGCGGCTGCTATCTCCAGCGCTCCATTATCTGCTAGAAACGTAACGAAATATTTTGCAAAACACAAATTATAATCGAATAGAATAACAATTTATTCTTTGATGCGCCTAAAAAATGTCCACTTAAACACGCGAAGGCGCGAACAAGCTAACTCCGAAAAAGATCGTCTGCGCTCCTGGATCGCAGACGATCTGTTACAAAAGAAAAATTAATACCGAGAAAGAAAACGAACTGGAATAATAAACAATTACCACATTTTTTTAAATTTATCGTCTGCAGTTTTTTTTTTTAATTTATCGTCTGCAGATTACGCGATTCGCGCAACTTTTTATTAAATCCCACTCAATAAAACTTCCTTTGCGCGCTGTTCCCGTTGCTCACCATTAGCAGACATACGTTAAAAAAATGCGACATTGCTCATCTCGAAGTTTCATATTTATTTAAAGAAGACAGCAAGATTAAGTAGAATGACTGACGATATTTTTCAGCTGGCATTGTATTTTATCAATAAAAGAAGGAATCTGGGAATTAAACTACAAAAATAAATAAATAAATAAATAATAATAATGCAGTTATTCTTTTGGTTTACTGTATGCTGTACTGTACGCTCAAACTAGCGTGACTTTGAAAGTTATCTGTTGCTTCCACACGTACAGTCTACAAGAAAAATAGCAGGAAAGAAAAAATGAAAAATGCATTTTAAACCAACAATTCTCAGCAGACAACGGTCCGCGAGAAAATTTGACCGGTCCTCGTTTCCAATAAAATAAAATTTCCTTATTTTATTTTTATTCCTAATTTTATACGATATTTTATGCATTAATATATCCATTACTTTGCCAAGATTTATTCGCTTATGAAAATTTACACAAATTAGCTGCGCTTATTTTTACATTCAAATTGTGTAAGTCATTAAAAACAATTTTACAATTAACTTTTGTAAGTTTATTTTGAGTAGAAGGTTTTTCTTTTTGGAATTTGTTTTTAAAAAAAGGACAAAACAGATTAGTTTATTTTAGTGAAAAAAAAAAGTAAAAATTTCTACCGGTCCGTGAAATTTTTTGACGAAGTTTTACCGGTCCGAGTGTCAAAAAAAAAAAAAAAAGATCAAGAAACGCTGCTTTAAACTAAAGAATATGAGAAAAAGTGGGTACCCCTGGCTTAATCACACCTTTTTTTTTCATTAAATGCAATCGTGTCAAGTGAGCTTTCGAGATCGGACAGTATCAATTACAGACTACAGGGAATTTCGGCAATCGGTTGTTCGACGTTTCCCGCGTAGTCACTTATACTCTAACACGATTTAATTAATTGCTATACAATACGATTTGCATCAGCATGCGCCAGTATTCAATGCGAATTTCTATGCAATTGGTTAAAAAAATGAAAATATAAGATTTTCGAGTGTTCTTTTTAACCTTCGTTCGGGAATAATTTTCAGAAATTTTGCTCGTCCGTTCCGTAAGATAACACCCCAACTATGAACCTTAAACTTTTTCAAAATAAACTGAAGGAAATATTAACAAATTAAAAAAACCGGAGAATATTTAAATTAATTTTTAAAAAAAAGAAAGAAAGAGCAAAAAAACTAGAAGATCTGCATCTGGCAAGGTTTCAATTTGCAGCTAATTTTGAGCATTAAAAATGCATAATTTGACAAAATAATATGGATAAATGAAAGATGCGTGCAATTAAGACACAATTGAAAGTTACAATGATTCAAAGGAATATTTAATTCAGAAATATTTTGTCATTGAAGCAAATCAAACCAACAGAATATAGGCGATAAATTTGCCGTGGCGTGAAATGAGTCATCGCACTCGTAGAACAGCAGAAAATCATCGAATCAATTCTTTATCACGTGCTCATTATTTTTCTTGGATTTTGGCTAGCCACCAATCACAAGCGTCCCCCCCCCCCCGCCTCTGACGCTCTAAAGTAAAAACAAATCACACAGCAGGCAAAAAGATAAGACAGGGGAAGGTGGAAGAGGTGTAGGCTTTCGCGTAGATGCGTACACATTTGCGGTTAAAAAATATTGTGAAAAGGCTGCCTTTTTATAAATTTTTGTGAAGGGGCTGCTTTTACAACGCGGAATTTTGTGAATGAGGCCGCTTTTGCGATGGGGAATTTTGTGAATGGGGCCCCTTTTGCGACGCGGAATTTTGTGAATGGGGCCGCTTTTGCCATGTGGAATTTTGTGAAGGGGCCGCAAAGCGGCCCCAATTTGGCGCTGGATCGACCCCTGACTTAGTATGCTTATAAGGGAAATGTTTTGCATTTTTGATCAAAAAAAGGGGATTTTAACTATTCTTGAAATTTTCTCGGTGGGGCCATAGCCCCCACCGAGAAATAAAACGTATTACTATACCGTATTAACGTAAATAATCATATGTTACGTAACGTATTAATAACGTAGAAATAAATAACGTCGATAATACATTTAGTAATAAACGTATTACCGAAAGGTAAACTCGCCCTCTTGAAAAAATATATTATCTTAGTAAAGTGGCGTTTTTTTAGAATTCACTGCATATTGAAAACATTTACTTCAGAAACAAACTAAATACAATAACTAAACATCTGTTTCAGCAGAAACAAACTAAATACAATAACTAAAGATCTGTTTCAAATTAAACTAAAAAATCTGCAAACCCTGGCTTCTGTCATCACTTTGATTTTGTTTTCAATTCTCAGTTACGTTCTTTTTTCAGATGTCTTCTTTATGGAGTCACTTCACACACCAAGGGGTCCTTGTAATTGCTGCAGCTTCCTTCTGCTACTTGAATGCCCTACAATCTGGTTTTGTGTTTGACGACATGTCTGCCATCCGAGACAACAAGGATCTTCGACCCTCGACACCGTTGAAAAACCTTTTCTTTAATGATTTTTGGGGAACACCCATTCACAAGGTGCGTGACTTCCTCTTGTTTGCCAATCTAGGATTGAAATATATTGCATCATTCAAAAAATAATATACGACTGATTTACTCTTTGATTAAAATTTTAAACAGTAGTTTAAACCCTATAAAATCCACTAAATTCCAATGATAATGTCTTTTATGTGTTTTATGAACTACCATCACTTGCATGAATGGTATTTTGTGTATATTTTGCTACTATAATTTAAATCTCTCTCAAAAACCTTTGTCTCCTCCAGGAGCATAGCCACAAATCATACCGTCCTTTGTGTGTGCTGACCTTCCGCCTCAGCTATGCTTTGCATGGGCTTGATCCTTGGGGATACCATCTATTTAACATCCTGCTCCATATTGGAGTGTCTCTGTTGTATCTTAGGTGAGTATTTTTACATTTTCTACCAGCATCTTTCACCGGTGATTTAAATATGCTCCGATGGAAGCTGTCTTTTTTCATACAGTCAAACCCTACTATAATGAACCCCCAAGTAACTGACTTGAGATATTGCTATAGTCAAGGATTCATTACATCTGATATTTCAACAGCAAAAAAATCTGAATTCTCTAAGATATTTCCATAATGAGTATCTTAATAACACAATATTTCCATTAGTAATTAGGGTAATAAAGTGAAATGTTTTAATTATATTGTACTCAATAATAAATTAACTTTAAAAATTTACTTTAAAAAAATCTATAGCATGGAAGAAGGGTATTACTTTTAGTTGCGAGCTTTTGAATTTATATTCATTTCGCCAATTTTTTAGTCGGAACTGATGTGATATACCCCACCCTTGGCGACTTTTTCCTGTTGGCGCCAAGAAAGCGTCGCCAAGAAAACGATGTATGACGACATATGTCATACATCGTTCTTAGCGATGCTTTTTTAGCGCCAACAGGAAAAAATCGGATTAAAAAACATGATCAAAGCACTTCAGAACGCAATATATATAAAAATAATATAAAACCACAACATAAAACATCACGAATATACGCTTCAAAAATACCAGAAACTAGAAAGTTTTTGTACACAAAGAACACTGACTAGAAAGTATTTAAAATGCTTAAATTGACAAATTACTATAGCAGCTCACCAATGAAATATGTACCAATAGAAATAAAAGCTATTTTCCAACATGCATTTCATCGAACAAAAACTTTTCTCATATTCTGCTAAAAAAGAGCAAAGCGATTCAAATTGCGATGTTTGAAGCGGAAAACATCCCCAAAATCAATAACTATTTCAGCCAAAAAAGCGTTTAGTTACTCAAATTTCGACGTATGAAAAGTAGAAATGTCTCAACAGAACATCCTAAACATCAATAATACAAAAATACCATACATTTATTTGCCATCCAGATATGCTTTCAAAATACCTATTATATTTTACATAAAATAACACCTTTATATTTTTATAAAATGCTGGAATCAACTTATTTTCTGAAATTCAGTACCTAAAGGAGGCACGTTAATAGAATGTCTAAATAATTCGTGACATCGATAAGAATTGACTTTTAGAACAAAATAACCGTACTGGCATTTTCTAATGTTTTTACTTCAAAACACAACTACTGAATTTAAATTAACACAAAGTAAGCTTTCCTGTAAGGTATATTGCACGAAACAACACGTATCTCTCCTGCGTGAAACCGTGTAAACAACCAAGTAAACAAGTTTGAACAGATCTCAGATTTCCTTCGGGTTACCAAACACAGGTTAGTTTTGCCTGGGATGCCATGCTTAAAATATTATCACCTCATTGGCGAGAAAAATATTTCAATTTCGTGCAAAAAATCGGATGTCACCAAAGGGGGGGGGGGGTATATCACATCAGTACCTTTTAGTCGACTGTTGCAAACAAATCCACATGTTGATCTATAAATGCAAAAAAAATGTTCAAAACCTTGCCTTTGGGGCTGAAATTGAAGGTCCAGTACTAATATCTTCTGTTTCTTAGTAAAGTTGTCCTGATGAAAGGTTTTGAATTGATCAGAAAATACTGAAGCTCATAAAACCAGAAAAGCTTCTTGGTGCATGTTGAAAGTTGAAAATTCTGTCCAATAAAATTTGTTTGAAGAAAATCCACTTTTTAGATCAGAGAGGTTTGTTTACAAATGATAGAATTTCTTTCTCACTTTTTTCTGCAAATGATGAAAAGCTTGAAATTTTAGAAAATTTTGAATCACTGTAGCCAACATTTGAGGATTGTTAGAAGCATCTGATATTGCATTAATGACATAGGACTTCAGTTCAGACCATTTAAAGGGCAGGCGACAACACCCTACAACCAGGCGATCACTATATCCTGGGTTCACTATAGTGGGGTTCGACTGTATTACTGTATCAATGATTAAAAGTCTTGTACTTTTTCTTGTCCTTAAAAGAAATCAATGATATATGTAAAATTATATTTTTTTACAAGAACAGGCCACCATCGGGGAAGTTGTATCAAAATGTGCAAAGCGTTCAGCGAAATGAAGTTGTGACAGTTTAGAACCACTCTGTTTTTTTTTTTTGCATTTTAATCATAAATGGTTGATTTTAGAAGGACATGTTGTCTCTAACAAATGAATTTAGTAGTAAGTCACCACTTTAAGCCAGGGCTAAGGCAGAAATACATAAAATACACTGCCAGCTGGAATAACTGAGCTGACAATGTATTTTATGTATAACAAATGAAGTTTTTTTTTTTTGGAATCAAACTTTTAGGTAGTATATCATGTTATTCAATTAGAAGCATTTAGAAATGGTTAGTTTGATCATTCCAGGAGAGATTTTGACCTGTTACTTTGCTATTAAAAATTAATAATATTTGGATTATTATGCGTTTTCCTTTATTTATTGATGTCACTTGAAGAGTTGCTCCTAAATGAGCTCCCCATTTTGTTGCGTTGTTTGTAATGGCCAATTTACAGGCTTAGGGGCCCATCCATGTATTTTTTAGAGCCCCTTTTTCTACGACTGAGCTGTTTAAAACATTTATCATGTGCATTTTGAATCCTTTTCAGAACCTTTATGGTCTTGTGGGCCCCTCGCAATTAGTACATTTGCGACATGGTAATTCCGCCACTGATTAGTTTCCTTACTATTACTACTCTATTTTTCTGGCCCTCAACAAGTATTTCTATCCTTTTTGGTATTTTTCTTCTGCAGTTTTTTAGATTTTACTTATATACATTTATATTCTTTAGTACAATTTTTCATTATGCATTGATCATTGTCTCTGCCTTGTTTACTACAGCTTCCACCATACCTACTTTGACCACACTGTGAGTCTGTAAATTCTGATATGATTTAGGTATATATATTATGTAATACAATTTTGATACTGATAGTTGTTATGTCAGACGTTCAGAGCAGAAGTGGATTAACTCCAAATTTATAAGAAAATGTGTTTTCTGTGGATTAAAACTTGTCACTGGGTATATTTTCATAGCCAGAATGAATCAAGTCTCTACTACATTGCAGCTTTCTAACAGATAGCAGCAGTTGTCTTTAGCCTTAAATAAAGTCAACTAGTGTAAAGAACGAATACAAAGGAGGGGGGATGGCCTCCCCCTTGAACCAAGATATAGGAATTCTCTCTCGCCGTATTTTCGATACTGAAGTTTCAAAAGTGCAATTTTTGATAATCTTCAGTAATGTTACGAAAAAGAGGGATCTTCCTTGGAATTTTTCAAAATTGTAGTCTTGAAAACGCAATTGTAGCACACACATCTCTTAACACTTGAATGATAGAGATCAGAACTTTGTTCCGGAAGTTTTTCGAAGTTTCAAAAACTCAATTTCAGACGATCTTAGATATTCTTAGATGGATTTTGTGGGCTCTCCCTTGGAAATTTTTTTCAATTGAAGTCTAAAAAAAAAAAAAAAAAAATTATAGGACACGATTATGTTAAAGTAAAGGATGAGGTTCAGTACATTCCTCCCGAATTTTTAGAAATGGAAGTCCCAAAAAAAACCCCCTTGATTTGAGATAATCTTTAATGAAGGGGGCAGAAATTTGGGGATTTATAAAAGGGTTAATTATCTGAAATTTAACACCCCTCTGTGAGCACTTTCTGGATCTGTCCTTGACTAGTGTTAATAAACTTTAACCTTTGTTGTTTCAAAATTGTTTTATGGACTCTATCCACTTTAGCTCTGAACGCCTCGTATTTTGACTGGAATAGCTTATATCTCTATGTAAATATAATGCCCGTGTACTATCTGTTTTCAGGCTATGCCGATTCTTCCTACCTTCAAATGCAAGTTGTATTGCAGGTTTATTGTTTGCAGTTCATCCCATCCACACAGAAGCCGTGAGTATATTATGCTGCAGTGTTTCTTCATCCTTTTCATTAAAACTTAAAAGCACCTTAACTTATGTTTTAGGACTTTCTACATGCATTGGCTACTCATGTTCTTTTTCTGGCTCTTAAGTTCTTTCAATTAGAGGTAAAAATTAGCATCAATCAGTTAGGTTCCAGTGGCACGTAAAATTGTTTTACTTAGTTATTAAGATAATATTTGGTTGCATTTCCCAAATTACATTTATTAAATGCATAAATCATGCAAAGATTTATACAAAACTGTATAACATAAACATAAAAGTATAAACTAGCTTTAAAAAAAACCTGAAATATACATGGTACAAAGTTATCGCTATAGTGCATATAAATGCAAAGAATACAGTGGGGGACATAATTATAAGGCACTTATCTAATTTGACACATAGTGAAAGAAAAGATTTTAAAATTTTTCATCAAATAAGTCAAAAACATAAATTTATTCTGTTATCACAATCAATTGTTTGACAGAAATTATATTTTTTTGGAGTTTAATAAGAAAAAATTAAAAATACCATGGACAAAATTGTAAGACACCCTAACTTTTTAATTAAAACACCTGCTTTTTTTTTTCAAAAATAATGTGCAATATACAAATTATCTGCACTGTTATGATGTCAGCAGTTACCTAAAGCAGACGATAGTGTGATTTTTTGCATTTACAAACATGCCACAAGGTACAGAATTAAAAGAAAGTGAGATTTATTTTTTCTGTACTTTTCTGTCGATGAAAAAAATTATTTAAAGTATCTGAACATTTTCTGCTATATATAGTGTATGTGTAACATATAACGGAACTCTTTTTTTCCCCCCTTCTACTATTCATTCACTCTCCTGTAGGTGACTGGCGTGGTGGGCAGGGCAGAAATTCTATCTTCCATGTTTTTTCTCTTAGCATTTCTATCTTATATCAAATGCAGCAGCTCCTACCAGAGTACAGGTATGTTCAAAGTTTTATTTCCTTGAGGTTCACTGCTTTCATGTTCATACTCCATGAGAGCTGTCAAAATAGTATAATCTTCCTTATTCACATTGTGAAAGGGGGAAAAAACAATGTTTCCAATCTTGTCAAATAGTTAATTTTGATTTTGTGATTAAGACCTTCATTTACTGCCATAAACCATTTTTTATTGAACAAAATCTATGTGCTGTTTAGTGTTTTAAGAACAGGGGAAAGATGGGGGGGGGGGGGCTGCACTTAAGGTTCATTATATTTTTCTTGTAAAATAACAATAAACTAATGAGGAATAAATTGAAAATGGATGAAATCACCCTCTTCACCTCTTTACTCAAAATATTAATATTTTTTGGAAAAATTTCCATTACTTATATTTGTTCAGTGCATTCAACTTCTCAACAATATATTTTTTAATCTCTTAGAGAGGGGAGGGGATTATTGATTTCATGAAAATTCTGAAAAGCAAGAACGCTATGTACAAATGATTCTAAAGTTAGCAAAAAAGAAAAAGCAATTTTTCAGTAATTTATTTATTTTTCAAACGGGAGGGCTTTAACCCCTAAAACTCTTTGGACCCTGCTTTTTAGTATAATTCACTCATAGCGTTATT
The DNA here is from genome assembly GCF_026930045.1 of Uloborus diversus. NCBI lineage: Eukaryota > Metazoa > Arthropoda > Arachnida > Araneae > Uloboridae > Uloborus > Uloborus diversus. Next base: position 91,782,063 of record NC_072735.1, read on the forward strand.
CTGTTGCACAATGCAAAGCTTTTGCTCTTTTCTGATTTAATATGTAAATTGTCATAATCATTGCTTGAGTTTCAGTCATTCATGAGTGGTAAAGTTATGCCATTGCACTGTGAACTATGCAAATCCTACAGATGCAAATATAATTATAGTGGCCTCACAAATTTTAATAAAACATTTTTGTGTAAGAATAGGATATTGATTTTTCTTAAAAATCAATCCAAGATGTGTTTATAAGATTATCAAATAATTTGGGAGACATATTTTCCTAGTGATTGTCAAACTATTTTTAAAAAATAATAAGTACTATCACCATTGTTAAATTATTTTTGAAAAAAAATGTTTAATAAAATTAAATAATTCAACACTTTTTCAAATATTGAATTGAAAATCATAATAGAGTTAACCCCAGGCCTTTTGAGGAACATGCTGCATCCTGCTGCTTTTAAATCAACTTTTGATGCACTCTGCCTTCTTCTCAATGTGCTCTCTTTGTTCTTTTGAAGTTTGAAACACTTAATTACAAAAGCAGGTTTTTCTCAAGAGGTAAAATTCACACAAATCTTGCCCCTAGAATGACATGAGCAGAAAGAGACAAAAATTATAAATCTTAGGAGTGAGGAAAGAAGTTTAGGTGTGAGACAAATTATTTCTCAGAGTTTAACATAATAAATTTAGTGTAACATGGCTTCTTAAGGATTTTTATTCTGAAAGAGCTAATTGCCAAAGTATTATTATAGTTACCTGTTATTTGTCTGACCTTGGCATTTGTATACTAATAATTTAATTTTTCAAAAATGATAAAATTTAATTTCTGATTTGATGATTTGTATTTACTCTGTACTCTTCATAAAACTTATAAATTTTTCAGATTCAAACTTTAGATATAATATTTACTAAATATTCAAATAAGAATCAATTCTCAAATGAAAATTTCACTACTGAAAGATATGGTTTTTCTCATTCATGAGCTTGATTTGAATATGAATCTAAATTTACTCAGTTTCTAGTGTAATTTATTAAACTAAACCTTAAAAAGCTATGTATTATGTAAGAAAATAATGACTATTAAAAAAATTTGGGTTTGTAGACACTTAGTCTAAAAAAAGCCCGCAAAAAGCACCTTTTCTACTTCAAAATTCTTTTGAGACAAGCTTTCTTAGTTGGATAGAAGTGCCTTTTTATCCAATACCACCCTGCCCCTTTTCTGATCTGGGAGAAACATTGTATAATATTTTACTGAAATTTACATTAATGGTCAAAAATATGGGTAAAATCTTCATTTTAATCCTTTAATTATCTTAGAAATCTTGAAGGGTCAAAAAATTATTCTTGGATTTAGTCTTTTGTTCTAGTTTAGTTTTTCTGCATTTTTTATGACTGTTTGGCAGGGGTATGTTCTATATCACAACTGCTTAATTTTTTGATGTCAAATTAGATCATGTGTTTTTGTTTTGTTGCATAAAATGTACATTTATGTGCAAAATATAATAGAGTTGATTTTCTTAGAAATTATTCAATGAATTAAGGACTAATAAATGTTTAGGTAGTTAAAGTAATAAGACTGTTTGCTCAAGTTTAAGCTCTGTGCTTTCACTATTGTGAATAAATCAACTTTATTATTTGCATTGTTGACTTGTAGACGACAAAATTTTTTATGGAGATCTGAGCTTGAAGAAAAAATTTAGTAGTGAATTTTATGTTTACATACTTGATGTTATTTTAAAAAGCTTTAAAATGTTAATTATTGAGAGACCCTAAGTCAAAATAAATGACTCATAAAAAATTGTAAAACAGGTTTCGTTTCTTAATTTTTTTTTTTTTATTTATTTTTATTTAAGGAAAGAGATCCAGCACTTTTGAATACATTTTATATTTTGGTAGTTTATAGTCTTTTGTATATTGTTAGTACATATATACTTGAAATATGCTTTTACACACTTGAGACATATTTGTTTTTTAATTGCAAAAAAAAAGAAAGTTTTATGTCTGATTCCCATTTTGTGCAGAGTGGTGTCCATTGCTGCTTAGTCTGTTATTTATTGTTTTGGCCACTTTGTCCAAGGAGCAAGGGATAACTGTTGCTGCAGTGTGTATTATGTATGAAATACTCATCGTGCAAAAGGTAAGAATTCATAATTCTCTAATAAAGCATAAAAATTGTGTTAACAAATTTTGTTCTCTTTTTTTTTCTTGCAAGATGTTCAGTTTGTTGTGACTAGTTCCTCTTGTGTAATACTGACCTTTATAATTAGCAGGGGGGACAGGCTAAAGTCAATGCAGGCTGCACTCTTGAAATTTTTAGGGATTTCTCTCTTTTTTTGGGGGGGGGGAGGCTTTAATATTTGGATTAGGGCTCCATTACTTTCTCAAGGAGGGACACTTCCGTAATTGGCGACCAATATTGAACATGAATATATAAATGCAAGATGGGGTAAAAGAATCAACAGAAATGTTTCATGTTAAATATCAGATGTGTGAATGGAATTCACCTTGCTGACATGATGCTGCTCAAATAATGTATGCTTTTTGGCAGGACTGGGGTGCAGCACAAGAAATCTGCCAAAGTTTAAAATCCACTGACAAAATATGTTTTTATTCATCCATTTTTTCTTCCTTTTGCATAGTAAAGGAAGTATTGTAATTACAAAAAATCTTTCACTCAAATATTACCCTAAAGTTCCATATTGCTCATCCCTGTATGAATGTTGAGTAGTTTTCTCATTCCAGCCACTACGCATATGGACCTAAGACTGTACTTATCTCGGTACAGATGTGATATACCCCCCCCCCCCCATTTGGCGACATCCGATTTTTTGCACAAAATTGAAATATTTTTCTCGCCAATGAGGCGATAATTTTTTAAGCGTGGCTTCCCTGGTGAAACTGATCTGTGTGTGGCAACGCAAAGGCAATCTTGTTCGAACTTATTTACTTGGGTTGTTTACTCGGTTTCACGCAGGAGAGATACGTGTTGTTTCGTGCAATATACCTTACAGGAAGGCTTATTTTGTGTTAGTTTAGATTCAGTAGTTGTGCTTTGAAGTAAAAACATTAGAAAATGTCAGTTTCTTCAAACTTGAACATTAATTAAAAGTTAACTTCAACGTGGTGTGTCTGTAACGTGCCATTGTCATATGATTTGTTTTGGACTGAGTGTGAGGATTTATACTACAAAAAGGTAAGTTCTTTTTTTTTAGAATTCAAAAAAAAACTCACTTCCGAAACTCTTTGTTTTTTACAAATTCTTGAGGGGTTCTTGTAGTTTTTAACTTTATTTTTACTGTATGTAAATTAATTTTACAAAAATAGTACGGTTATTTTGTTCTAAAGTTCATTCTTATCGATGCCACGAATTATTTTGACATATTCTATTAACGTGCCTCTTTTAGGTACTGAATTTTTGAAAAAAAGTTGACTCCAGCATTTTATAAAAATATAAAGGTGTTATTTTATGTAAAATATAATAGGTATTTTGAGAGTATGTCTATATAGCAAATAAATGTATGGTATTTTTGTATTGTTTATGTTTAGGATGTTTTGTTGAGACATTTCTACTTTTCATTCATCGAAATTTGAGTAATTAAGCGCTTTTTTGGCTGAAATAGTTATGGATTTTGGGGATGTTTTCCGCTTTAAACATCGCGATTTGAATCGGTTTGCTGTTTTTTAGCAGAGTATGAGAAAAGTTTTTGTTCGATTAAATGCATGTTGGAAAATAGCTTTTATTTCTATTAGTACATATTTCGTTGGTGAACTGTTATAGTAATTTGTTGATTTAAGCATTTTAAATACTTTCTAGTAATTGTTCTTTGTGTACAAAACCTTTCTATTTTCTGGTATTTTTGAAGCGTATATTCGTGATGTTTTTTGTTGTAGTTTTATGTTGTTTTTATATATATTGTGTTCTGAAGTGCTTTGATCATGTTTTTTTCATCTTATTTTTTCCTGTTGACGCAAAAAAAAGCATCGCTAAAAACGATGTATGACATATGTTGTCATACATCGTTTTCTTGGCGATGCTTTCTTTGCGCCAACAGGAAAGAGTCGCCAAGGGTGGGGTATATCACATCAGTTCCCTTATCTCTCACATTAAACTCAAAAGCGGTTTGACAGAACAAATCGAGTTTTTGTAGATACACTCTGAGTGGGTCTAGTTATGCATCTTTCCTTTTGGTTGCATTTAAATGCTCCAAAAGGGTTCTTTTTTGTTACATGTTTCTGGGAGAAATCAGTGTTAGTTTCAATGCAAACTTTAGTGATATTCTAATTTAGCAACCACTTATTCACCAAGGTTATGTGCACCAATATTTTATTTATTTATTTATTGATGACATTCTCATTGTTTTCTCAACTTTTAAGTTGGAAATTAAGGTGAATGAAAAAGTCTACAATCACCATTTGTATTAATTAGGATATCACGTATTTACATTCAATACTGAAAATAGCAGTGGGTTGTAATTTTTCTTCTGTGGTAGCTCCGAGTATCAGACCTGGTGCATGTGGCACACTCCATGGCATCCACCAAAAACAGTCCGCCCCTTTGGCTGCGCACTTTACTACTGAGAACAACGGTTGTGGCTGCAGGAGCCATTGGACTGCTTTTAGCCAGACTTGCCATCATGGGTGCCCGGACTGCCCGTCTTTACAAAGTAAGTACTATGTTTGAGCTTTTGTGTATGCTAAAATACCTTTTTTTTTGGTTAAAAACAAATTTTTATTCTATAAAACTTATCATTTTTCTTTTCTGATTTATTTATTTACTTATTTGACAAGAATTAACATTTTTAAGCATAGAACTATAAATAAAAGAACTCCGTGTAAAAATATGTCAAATTCATAACATAGAGAAAATTTTAACTTTGCTTGATAATATGAATTGTCCTTTCAATGCTTATTTATAAATTCATTTGTTTAGTAATTTAAAAGTGGCCTTCTTGTCTATTTGTGCAGTGGTTAATTATTGCTGTTGTTAACTTATAAGCTATTTCTGGTTTTATCTTCCCCTTTTGAACTACAATGAAATTCCTTTACAACGAATACAGATACAAGAAAAATATTCGTTACAAACAAATCAAATGTTCAGTCCTGTTTTAAAACCAGATAAGATAAATGTATAAAAAATTTCATTTCATCAAATCGATTTTTTTTCAAAAATTCGTTGCAACCAAAATGTTTTTCTCAACTTCAGTTCGAATATTGTTTTAAATGCTGTTTTCGGAAACTAAAAAACGACTTTTACAAGTCGCAACTTGAAAACTATGTTTGTACTTTCAATAACAGAGTCGTTGAAGGTGGAAATCCGTTCATGCTGAAACATAAGTTGATGTGCGACAACAAAAGCCAGTGTCTAGCCAAGCACAGTTAATTTTTGTTCGCTAAACGGTAAAGCACCTTTTCAACTTTTCTTGTGGTGTAAGTGCTGTTCACAAATTAGAATCTTTTATTGTGTCATATATGTTAATATATGAGTAAAAACAGTGCTTAATATTTTTTTCTTTGTTTTTTCAGAATAAATAATGTGTTAACTTATATTTTAGATGTTTAGTAAAGGTAAATGTTGCCGATTTAATTATTATGTTACACGGTGCAGATTTACAAAATTAACACTTTTATAAAAATAAAGAGTTTTAAGACGATTCCGTTACAACAAATATTCCATTATAACAAAAAAAAAATTTGGTCCTCGGTGTTCGTTGTAACTGGACTTCACTGTTTATGGTTAATTTTCTCCCAGAATATGGGGCTCATTAAAAAAATGGATTGATTCGTTTTTTGTTCAAAAGGAATTTTTCGGACTATACCATTTTAGGACATTTGCATTCAGTTTTTTGCTAGCAACTTTTTTATTTAATGATAAAATCACTACAATTATGTGTTTGCAAATTATGTAATTTGTTCACTCACATGTGGAACTCTTCTGATATGCCCTGAAATTGAAACTTTTCTGCACTGCTAAGCATAAAAACTACTGTAAGGTCAGTTAAATTTGTCATTCATTTTAATATTATACTGTTATGTTTTTTGCGAGAAGCATATGTAACTCATGACATCATTATTGATGATTTTTTTCTTGAATTCTTGACAATATTCTATCAGTTGGGTCTTTTTCATCCACTGCTTTGTTTTAAATTCTAAGTATGGTTTGAAATCACATTTTTTGAACTAATCCAGTGTTCCTCTTCTAAGATGACATGATCTGGCGTAAGTGTTAATCAGTCTTGTCTTCTTCAATAATCTTTTTTTTTTCTTAGCAATCAAATTATTCTATTGTTTTTGCAACATCCTTTCAACCTTTTTCTCACTTAGAATAGAACTTCAACTGTTGAAGCTAATAAATCCAGATTTTTGACTTGTCCTTTACTTGGACTTCAGTTATTTGTTTTAGATATGACATAGTTCCTAATATTAATAGTTTCTTGCCAGATTTGACAATCCGGCAGCCGCCTCCGAGTTCCCCACGAGGCACCTCACCTACAACTACCTTTTACCCGTGAATGCTTGGCTACTGATCTTTCCTTTTGAGCTGTGCTGTGATTGGACCATGGGCACAATCCCTCTCATTGAGTCAGTGCTGGATCCCCGAAACCTAACCACCCTGATCTTCTACACAACATTGATTGCCCTGCTCCTGAGATCTGTGTCCTCCAATCCCAGGCACTTTCATCTTGTGTCCATGGTGAGTTCAACCATTTGCTGACATACAGCATTATTGATATTCCATGTGCTCTTCTAGATCTGAAAGTTCGAAATGCATGAATATTCTGTATTGTCAAGTGAGGTAATCATGACCCCAGAGGGGTCATAATGACCTCCACAGGGTAATAATGACTATCACCATCATTTAAAATTTTTGCTGAGGGAATTATAACCACCGCTTTAGTCTTAAGTAGTTCCTCGAGTCTTAGTAAATATCTGGGGAAGCCTTTTTTTTTTCCATTTTTCTTAAAGAGCAAAAAAAAAAAAAAAAAAATGTAATCACACCAAATATCCAAACATTAACTCTTTTTTAAAATTATATCTTTATTTTTCTCTGCCATTAACATTTATATACTATATACAAAGCTGCCAACTACTACAAAAAAATCGTAAAATCGTTATAACCCTAAAAAAAATTCCATCAGTACAGATACTGTCCACATTAGTAATCATTTAGTTAATAATACTTTTGTGCTAACTAATATTCCAAATTTTTGCTTAAAAATAAACAAAAAGAACTTGTACTAAAAGATAAAATAATTAAAAATTGAGTGTTCTTTCAAAATTAATTGGAACTTGTCTTAGTGTAAATTTATCGCAAAATCCCGAAAGTAACCATTTCTTCAATTGTACCCCCCCCCCCTCCTTTAGCAGAAAGTAAGATCATTCTGTAATCCAGTATATCTTGGTAATTTTTGCCGATCTTCTTCATTTGCCACTCCCTCAAAAAAAAAAAGAAAAAACACACACACACACACCAAACATTTTCAGCTCCGCTTGTCAGGACGTTTTTAGAATTTTAGTCCCCCCCCCCCCCCTCCATGTGCAAATTTTCTTTTCTAAAAAAAACTGTAGTAAAGCAAACAGTATCACACATGAAATTTTTTTTCAAAAATAACGCAAAAGAACAATTAGCCAATTTCAGGGATTCATTCCTTCCACTTTGTCTTGGCCCATTTTGATGCTAGGGCACCTTTTCTTTTTGTTACTATGTGTTATAAAAGGAACTTATTTGTTACGAACAAATCTGGAGCATACACTAAAAATGAACATTGACCCCATTTGGAAAATTGTTGCAAAATTTAGAAATAACCTAATACTAAAAACAACTTTCAAAAACTCTCAATAATTATCTCCCACCAACCTTAAATTTATCAGTTTAGTTTTGAAAATAAGGGGGGAGGGGTACTTTCTAGATTTTACTAACACAACTTATTCATTAAGTCTGTTACATTTGTTATGAAACACGTCGTTTCCCCCCCCCCCTCCCCACACAAACCTGTGCTACAAATTTAGATTTTCAAAAGTTGGCAGCTCTGACTATATATAAAAAAAGTTTCACAACTTATCAGTACTACTGTGTAGGTATATATTTATACACACAACTTTTGCTGGAAAATATCATCACCTCAAGGTATCATATATACTGGCGTATAAGTTTTCAGAAATAAGTACATTCATGCTTTCTAATTTTCTTGACATCTTTTGTTTCAAATATGAATACCCATGTTTTCAAATAGTGAGCTGAATTATTTCATACTCAAAAATGAGTACTAACTCGGTTAATACTCAATTTTGAGATTATTACATATTTAAAAATGAGCAAAGGTTGATTTGAGTATTTTGTGAGCATTTCAATGTTTCAAATTTAAATATCATATAGTTGGAGTCGTTTTAACTCTGCAATATGTTCAAAATTGAGTACGTTTTCGTCATTTTCTAAATTGCTGGTTTTAGAGTGTCGTCTGACTGAAATCAATACAGTAAATGGCCGACTATGCGAAAAGTGCACAAAATGCAGTATTCTCAAATTTTACAGATAGTCATGAATTAATGCTCATTTTTTAAATAAAAATAAGGAAATTTGCCTACAGTGCAGAATTTTATTGATATTTATTCAAAATAAAAGCAACAAGTAACAAAAATCGCGATCATAGAAGTGAACCCCTTTGTGCAAAAGAGTTGTAGTTGGAAATTTTTCAACATAAAAATGTCCATTACATTTGGTTTACCTCTTTTTTAAAACGTTTATATTCCGAATTAGCTACAAAACACTCCCAATTTTTTCGGAAAGTAAGAGCTCGACTTATATGCGGGTTTCGATTTTTTTTCCCAATTTTCCTCCTAAAAGTAGGGGGTCAACTTATACGCGAGATCAACCTATACGGGAGTATAAATGGTAAGATATACTCCCGTACTGTTGCTTTGAGGCAACAATATGCAGAATGATTTTGCAATTCGCATTTTTAGAGAATTTATGCTTTACGCTTTTGTTTCAAATGTTTTTTTTTTTTTTTCATTTTGCTGGCATTTTAATTTGATGAGTTTTAAATTACCATTATTATTTATTCTCAATTTTTTTCTTTCAAAACTAAGCAATTCTCATGCAGTTTCAGAAAGTAAATTTGTCTCTTTAGTTTAATAAATATTAGTTTATAATTATTGTTTTCATTTTTTCACTATTCATATGGCTCTTGGAAATTGAAACCTCGAGTATTCTATTGCATTACACAACAATGTACTATCAGGGTTCGTACGCTCCTTCAAAACTCCTCCAATACTCCTTCATTTGGGAATTTTTTTTGAAGGGCCCTTCAAACTCCTTCATTTTGGTTTTAACTCCTTCAAAACTCCTTTTTTAGTTCAAGACTGCATAATCTTCTATGACAATAACTTAAAATATTTCAATTGACAACTTAACTTCATCACAAGGGCGATTGTATAAGGGCAATTTTAATGTGATTTGGTATATTTATTTGTTTCATGAAGATGTGATTTGTAAATTGATCATAGAAGTCATAAAAGCTGAAGGTGAAAATATTATTAGATAACTAAGATGTTTCACAAGTGAAGTAAAGCATGCTTAAATGGTGTTTGGCTATTTTTTCAAGTTTTATGATTATTGTTTTTCCCTCCACCTCGCTCTCAGCAGCAGAAGTCAGGTTGTCTAATTATTTAAATATTTATAAATACATACTTTGATGTACTATATTAAGTGAATGTGTTAAAAAAACAACTGTTTTGTAAATCGCAGATATGATATTGTAAAATGGATCATCCACAAGGGATGTCGAGCCTTGAGGGGGAGACAGGTTGATCAAATTGTGATAAGGGGAAGAGAGAGGGTGACATCACACAGTTATTGTAACAATATATTTTAAAAATATGACATGTGACAAGAGGAGGAGTTAGGTGAAGTGTGACACTTTGTGACAAGGGGGAAGGGGGTAAAATATGTTGAAGAAAGTGCAACATCTTTAAATGACAGCCCATTAGTACTCCTTCAAAATCTCATTTTACTCCTTCAAAACTCCTTCATTTTATTTCTGAAATTGAGTGCGAACCCTGATTATATAAATGAGAGGTCATTGTGAATTTCTCAAAAGGGTTTTAGTTTTATATTGCAAATGCTTTGTTGCTTTCTCACTCTGCCCAACTTATTCTTTTCAGGCCTTAAGTCTTCTCATTTTTCCATTTCTACCCGCCTCCAACCTGTTCTTCCCGGTGGGTTTTGTGGTAGCCGAACGGATCCTGTACACTCCAAGCATGGGATTCTGCCTACTTGTTGCATATGGCTGGCACCTGCTACTTCAGAGATGGTGAGTCACCATGAGTAAAATGTATTTCTATTTATGATTCTAGTGGAACATTGATTTGAAAAATTCTTCTATGAACGCTTGAATAGTTTGAAGGGTCCTATAGCAAGATGTTGTCAGTTTATTTCTTCTCATAATACTTATGTCTTTCAGAAATTCATGATGATGTATTATAGTGTCTAATATGAAATAAATTGCCAATATGTATTTCATCTAAAAAGATTCTTGTTGCATCATTCCTAATCAACATTTCAGATAATTTTATTGAATATAACAAAGGAGTGTTCTTGTAATTTGTTTGAATTCTAGGTGTCCAGTTATTTTACTTAAAAGACGGCATAAAAACTTATTTGTACTTGTTTCTCAGCTAACCTTTACTATCGACTCTAACTCATTATGAGCCTTTTCCAGTTTTATGCTGATTAAATTTTCCTAGTTATGATCTAATTATGTTGAAAGAATTTTGCTGATAATATTGATCATCAACTCAGTTTGCTCTTTACACAAAGAAATGGTCTCTCTTTCTTAACATAATAAATCAATTTAGTAAGTTTGTCTCTCATGTCTCTTGTTCATTATGTGATCTCTTACTTTGCGCACTCTTATTGATTTTCTTTTATTTTCAGCGGCAGGAAACATTTTTTATATTGCCTAGTAAGTGTTGTTATAGTCTTTCACTCCATGAAAACAGTCAGCAGGAACTATGATTGGTAAGCATATGTTTTCACTGTTTTAGTACTGACTTTCTGCATGCTAGTTTTCAATGGGTGTGAGTTCACAGACTTTCTTTCTCTTTATTTAATTTTGAGGGATTATATGCTATTATGAAAGTAAGACAAAATATAATGCTACTGTACTTTCTTTGTATGTGTAATAAAAACAAATTTCAAGAGTGAAACAAATGATATTATATCAGATTTTAATTTAACCAGTGTACTATTTCAGTACCTGTAGAGAAACTAAAGGTTATATAGAACTGTTTTCATGTTAATTTTAAACCTTTTTTGCAAGTGTTTCTGTCAGTGACGTAGCAACAGTAACATTAAGAGTGGGCGAATAAATTTTGCTAGGCCTCCCCCCCCCCCCCGATTTTGAGATAAATTCTCGATTAAGTTGTTCTTCCATTCTGTGCAGGATCGGCGGCTCTAGCAGTTTCATCAAACCAGACTAAAATGCAAAATACCGCCCCCCTCCCAAAATTGTTCAAAAATATATTGTTTATTAATACAAGCCAATAAATCTTGTGAATTAAAGAAAAGGTTGCAACAACATATTTATTAAGGCTATACCTTAAAAAAGAAGGGGGGGGGGGAGGCAACATCAAAACAGATACCATAATAACATTCTTAGCAGTAGCCTCAATAAATAAGTCATCATTTAAAAAAAATAATAAATAAAATTAAGACACGCTTTTTATTTTTAGGGCTCATAACCATCAGTGTAGTAACCAGGAGATATCTTTAGAGGGTATACTTAAAATTTTCCTTATATGATACGAGGGAGGAGGGTCCGCTTTGGTGGCGCTAGGATATGCCCTACAGGGAGGCAAGCTTGCCCAACAGGGGGGGGGGGCATAAATATATTTTTTAAATTTATAATCCTCCCCCCCAACCTTTCAGTTTTTATGATAAATAAAAATTAATCATTCTTACCACTAACAAAAGGAATAAAGATTTTGTATTTGTAGCCTATTTTCATATAAAAGTAAACGATATTTATTGAAACTACTACATTAAATGATAAAAATGTACCTATTTAAGTTTTATTTTCTATAACGATGATAGAGGTACACAAAACAAAAATATTAAACTATGAATGAAATTAAAAATGCGAAAATGGACTTTTGCGATGAAGGCAGTCTTTGCGAGGTCATGAAACTGCAAAGCGAGGGGGGGAGGGCATGAAGAACTGTACTATTTTTTGCGGAAAACAAGAAACAGCAGCAAAATGAACCTAGTCGGCAGAACTGGGGCTTCTAACTTTTAATTTTTCGAAATTGTTGTTTTTTTGGTATTAGGGTAAGGAAACATTCGAGGGAACTTCCCTGGAAATTTCTCAAAATTGAAGTCGTAAACATGTGACTATTGATCATCTTTGGTAACCTTTAGAAAGGAGAATAGGTTTCAATCACTCTCCTCGAGTAAGTTTTTTAAAATTTAAGTTCCAAGAATGCAATTTTAATCACTTTTCAATGGTGCAAGGGGATTTGGGGAGTTTCCGCTGCTTTTTTTTTTTTTTTTTTGAAATTTGGGACCTGAAACTGGAGTTTAGAAGATCTTAAATGATATTTATGGGGAAATGCAATCCGCTTTCTTGGAAGTATTTCGAAATATAAGTAAAATTTAAGTGCAGTTTAAAGCAATAATCGATGTTGTTAAGGAAGAGAAATAGGGAGCTCTCCTCACATTTTTTTTCAAAACTGAAGTCTTAAACGTTTTTTTAGGTTATCTTTGTCAATCTTAGAGGCTAAGGAAGTAGTGCAGGGACTCTGCCTTTTTCTCAGCAACTTTCTATCTATTAGCAGGAAGACTTTTAGATTTCCTTGTTTGCACTAGAGAAGTGGTAAGTTTTTCTGATGAACCATGCCGGAAATTGAGCTCGTGTCGTGTGGGAGAACCAGGGAAACAAGGGCATATATAAAGAAGTGGCTGAGGGGGCCCGGGCCTCCTCCAAAATCTTTAAAAAATTTTAACCAAAAGTAGTTATTATTTGGTATTATAATACATTAGGCCAGGGATTTCCTGATCCCCTGATCCCTGTGTGCCGCAGGAGAAGGTGAGGGGTGCCGTAAAGTGTCCATAGTAATAATAATGTATACATAAAACTAGAATAGGATGCGGTGGGAAAATTCTAATTCTTCAAAAGGTGCCGCTAATCGTTAAAGTTTGGGAATCCTGCGTTCGAAGGCACCAGACAATGGTGTGGTGTTCAGAATTGAGATTAGCAGGTTGAAATTTTTATGATAGAATGTAGCATTGTTCAAAAAAACACTCCTCAGTATAAATAAAAAACCAAAAATTCAAACAAAGTCATGCATATTAAAATGACATCAGATTTTCTGTCAATGAAAAAGTCACTTTCCAGTAATTCTTCCAAGGGCTTTTACAGATTTAACTCTTGAAGACCATCTTGTGTCACTCAGAGATTGTCGAGTGAAGAGCCTCAAGATACATTTGTTGATGTGAAAGTGTTTTTACTTTCTTCTATATCTAATATAAGAAGAAAGTATTGGATTCGTGCAAATTTTTGAATTTTGACTGATTTGAACGTTTTGAGGTGTGCTGAGTCCATTTTGACCATTTTTGGAAAATGTCTGTCTGTGTGTGACCAGATTTTTGTGGCCGCTCTACATCAAAAACCACCGCATGAAATCGAACAAAATTTAGTACACATATGTGCCCCTATGTGAACTTGTGTCCATTACTTTTTGGCCCGAATTCCTCCAAGGGGGTGGAGCAATGAGACGTTTCTTTAGTTATAGTTGCCTGCTATTCCCCAGGAAGTAACTGGCGGAATTAAACAAAATGTGGTCCATATGTTGCCCATAACAGGTATAGGTGATGATTCAATTTTGGTGTCAGTAGCTCAAACGGGAGGTAAAGATATTGAATGTTTTTTGTCATCAATTGTGACGGCTGTATCTCAAGAAATAATGAACGGAATCAAGCAAAAATTTATCGACATGTAGCCCTTAGAGGGTATAAGAGCTGATTCTATTTTGGTGTCAGCAGCTGAAAAAGGGGTTGCGCAATCAAACATTCATTTTTTTCTATGGTGAGTGTCATATTTCAAGAAGTAACGCTATGTTCTGGATGAAATTTGGAATAAATATGAATCCATATGTAAACAGACGTTGGTTCAATTTTGGCGCCAATCGCTCCATGGGGCCCTGATTTTTTTTTTTTTTGTGATTAAAACTAGCTTTATAATTGCAACAATAAGAAAGATAAATCGTAATAGACTGTCATCTGCTTATTTTGCGTGATTTTAATTGCTGACAAATGACCAGAAAATTGCATTGATTTAAACTTTTTAACTGTTGCCATCTTGTGTTTGTTAACAAATAAGTGTTTGTAATTATTTTAAGCTAGGCTTTTAAAATAATTTTCAATTTTCATTCTTTGCTTTGCTTTTGAGATAAATCGGGAATTGGGACGGCCGTCACGTTTTGCTGTGTGTAATTTTGTTTTTGTTAGAAATATTGCTTCCTTGTCAAGCATGGGGAGGGATCAGAATTATAAGAAAGATAAAGAAGAAAGTTTCGTGATGGCCACAACATACTAGTTTGATGTGGGATGTTTTTAAAAAATAGCATATCTTTACAAAAAGTTTCCATGAAAGTATATAATACATCGAGTTGCTAAAATGTGTTTCTAGTACAGGGCATCAATAAACACTTACCAGCTAAACAAAGTTATAATATGAGCATGAAAATTTATATAAAATAACATGGAGGTTACGCGTAAAAATTGCGCAGTCTCAGCACTGAACAGGCATTTCATACAAGATGCACGTCATAACATAGAGTACACAACTTTGAAATATTTAACCCATATGAAGATATAACTTCTTTAATTAAGACAAACATTTAGTCTCCATCAGTGTTTTCTGTTCTGAAAATGCAGGCAAGTAATTTTCTAAGTTATCTAAATTGAATTAACCCATTTTTATTATTCTTAGTGAAAAGTTTGGGGGTGCAACCCCCCCTCTCACCCCCCCCCCCCCCTATTTGTCGCCCTTGCCTCCAATAAAAGACCTGCATGACTGTGCAAGGTCTGTAAAATATTATTAATGACTGTTTACAAGGTTTTCTGCACAGCTTATCTCTGGCTCGGTACCCCTATATTGGTCTAGTGTAATCATTTCCTTTTCTCTCCTTCAGGTTTTCTGAATTGGATATTTTTACAGCAGGACTGAAGGTTAATGAAAAAAATGCCAAACTCTACAATAATGTTGGACATGCTTTGGAGAGTCGTGGGAATTTTGAAGAGGCTCTTGATTATTTTTTGCGTGCATCTATGTGAGTGCTATAAAGTTCTATATTTACAGTGGACTTTCTCTATCTAAACATTCCCTAATGTGAACAACCCGATATTCGGAACACATTTTGATGGTCCCGGCAAAACTCCATAGACTTCACATAAGCTGATCTCTCTGTACTCTGAACACCCCAGCATTATGAACGCTATTTTTCTACACCGTTCAATTTTTACCTCTCTATATACTGAACATGTTCTCAATTGGCATGTGGGAATCCTTATGAATCAAATTGTAAAATCTGAATTACCTTCTCAATTTTATTACAATGTTTGAGAGCATTAAAAAGATGAAGAGAGGAAGCATAAAGATTATTTTCGTGGATATTGCTGCATTTCATAAAGTCATTCAGCTATATGAGCCTGAAGTTTCTGCCGCTCAACTACGTATTTTAAGAAACCAACCATTCAAGACCTTCAACAAGCAGTATGCAGTTGAGAATCACTCGGAAACCTTTTCAGTTGGATGATAACAATTACCTTGCATAGGAATACACACTGCAAAAACATATTAAAATTATACTTTTTTTGAGGTATTGTACCAATAACTGTTTTGCAGTTTTTTTTAGTTGTTTGTAATGTAAAACATTTTGAATTAAAAAAGAAATAAAATGCAAGAGTTTACATCCTACTGAGTTTCATCAGAAATTGCACTAGCCTCCAATCCAAAATTCAGCACCTCTGTTGCAATAACTGGTGCAGCTCACTTGTCAAAGTACTGAACATAGTCCATTTACGCAATAGAATACAGATGCATACATTTCTAGTCTCCCTTTATAATGAACGCCCCCATAATCTGAACACTTTTGTTCGGTTCATGAGTGTTCAGAATAGAGAGTGTCCACTGTATTTCATGTAATTGTAGTGAATAATGGAATAAAAATGTGCATGTTTATATATTTGGGCAATTCCATATCAGGTCAATCACTTTTTGAACTAACCATCTCCGATTTTTAACGAAAATTGGTGTGAGGGACACATATGTCAAGATAAGTTATCCTGCCAATATTTAGAATTCTACTTTAAAAATTTTACGAAATACAGGGCTGTTAAAAAACTGAAAAAATACGAAGAAACGAAAAGTTGTGACATTCAAATGACTGTTACTTCTCTCCTAATTATAGCAGAATGAAAAATTCAAAAACCATTGTAAAGCTAAAGAATAGAGCTTCCTATTGATATAAATCATGACTTTTTTACGACAGATTTAAGTTTTAAGGTCATACACAGTGACTTTTGACCTTGAATCTCTAACACTGTTCTTCCACTACACCAAAACTTTGACTGGGATCGCAATGGCAAGGTACTGAATAAAAATCAAGAATGTTCACATGTTTTACATTGTGGAATTTCATATGTCAGGTCAGTCACCTTCTTGACTTCCTCACTATTTCCGATTTTAATGAAATTTCGTGTGAAGGACACATGCAACACGATAAGCAATCCTGCCCATTTTCAGAATTCTACTTCAAAAATGTTACGAAATACAGGACTGTTAAAAACTTTAAAAGTGCAAAATAAACGGAAAGTTGTGATATGCAAATGACTGTAACTTCTATCATTCTGTCCTAATTACAGTAGAATAAAAATTTTAAAACCATTGTAAAGTTAAAGAATAGAGCTTTCTATTGGTATAAAACATGACTTTCTCGGTTTAAATTTCAAGGTTCACCAAAGCGTCAACGGTGTGAACATTTTCATGTGTTCACCATAGTTTAATTCACCGTGAATTTCGACCTTCAATGTCTAAAAACACACCACCTTAGAATTTCTTTAAAAATATGCAGATTATGAACATAATTAAAACAATAAGAGTAAAACAACAACATTAGGACAGAATTAATGTAAAACATGTAACAAAAATACATAAATATTTCTGATTTTTTTGCAGTCCCTTGCCATTGAGATCCCAGCCTAAGTTTTGGTGTAGTAGAAGAACAGTGTTGGAGCTATAAAATGTATTTCTTTGGAAAAATTCTAAGGGAGCGTGTTTTGAGGTATTCAAGGTCAAAAGTCAAGATGAATAACCTTGAATCTGAAACCTATCATGTGAAAGCCTTGTTTTATCCTAATAGAAAGCTCTAGACTTTAACTTTACTATGGTTTTCAAGTTTTTATTCTACTGTAATTAGAATAGAATGATAGAAGTTAAAATCATTTGCATGTCACAACTTTCCGTTTATTTTGCACCTTTAATGTTTTTAACAGCCCTGTGTTTCGTAACATTTTTGAAGTAGAATTCTAAAAATTGGCAGGATTACTTATCTTGTTGTACGTGTCCACATGAAATTCCATTAAAATCGGAAATGGTGAGGAGGTCAAGAAGGTGACTGACCTGACATATGGAATTCCACAATGTAAAACATGTGAACATTCTTGATTTTTTTCAGTACTTTGCCATTGCGATCCCAGTCTACGTTTTGTTGTAGTGGAAGAATAGTGTTAGAGCTATAAAATATATTTTTTTTAAGAAATTGTAAGGGTGCATGTTTTGAGATATTTAAGGTCAAAAGTCGCGGTGAATGGCCTTGAAACTTAAACCTGTCGTAAGAAAGTCGTGTTTTATATCAATAGAAAGCTCTATTCTTTAGCTTTACAATGGTTTTTGAATTTTTATTCTACTATAATTAGGAAAGAAGTTACAGTCATTTGAATGTCACAATTTTTCGTTTTTTTCGTACTTTTTCAGTTTTTTAACAGCCCTGTATTTTGTAAAATTTTTAAAGTAGAATTCTAAAAATTGGCAGCATAACTTATCTTGACATGTGTCCCTCGCACCAATTTTTGTTAAAATCGGAGGTGGTGAGGTCAAAAAGTGATTGATCTGACATGGAATTGTCCATTATTCTTTACTACATGCCCTAAAGTCACTTGAAATGTTTCCAAATTCCAAATTTGATGGATCAAAAATTGCATGCAAACATAGCACTTTTCTTAATTTTTTTCCCCCTTCTCCAATTTTTGAGTTATTTTTGTCCAATTTTTGAGTATCATTCCAAATTTCTATAGATAGAAATGGATGCAGTTTTCTTTTGAACTGATGATGTTGTATGTATCTTTGATTTTTTTTATTTTATTCCTGTTTATTTTCTCTATTGTGTTTGCAGTAAATACTTATTGTTTGTTAGAGCAGGCATTTAACACATTCTTCAGCTTCCATAGTCTCCCGGAGCGCTGGGATGACAAGGGAATCATATCAAGTATGTTATACTTAAAACAGAGCTTAAAAATTAAACCTGAGGAGTTCCTCTCACTCTAGTAAAATTTCTGCCACTAATTTTATGATATATTACAATATCAACTATCAACATTTTAAAGGGTTTTTTTTTTTGGGGGGGGGGGGTGAGGAACAAAATCTTCAGGGGGTGAGGAACAAAGAAATCTTCGGGGGGTGAGGAACAAAGAAATCTTCAGGGGGAGGGGGATTCAGGAAGGGTCACTCTGTTGTTTTAATGTTTTAATGATTTAACTGTTTTAGCCTTTGTAATTCTAAAGGTTAATTTATACCTTTTTTTCCCATTCTTCAGTGTCCAACCAGATGACATTGGTGCCCACATGAATGTTGGCAGAACCTACACAAACCTAAAAATATATGATAAAGCTGAAGAGGCATTCTGGAAGGTATGATGCAGAAGTATTCTTATTCCTAGAGCTTTCATAGATTTTACTATTTTTTAAATATTTTGTTGGTGTCAGTTATATGTAACATAAAAATCCATTATTATTCAACATTTGTTAGTGAATTTTGTGTATCTAATTTAAGGTGTCTTCAAATAAAGTTAAATTTTGGTGCATAAAATTGTCAATTTTAATATTCTAACAATACTATGTTTTCTCACCCTGCTATTTCAGTAGTTTTTATTATTGATTAAGTTACATGTCTGTGTTGATTGCCTGCATTATCAGGATACAATATAAAGCCAGTAGATGCATTTGTCAGGATTTGTTTTGTATGTTTGGTTCTGATTTTGATGCCCATTTTTTCTTCAATAGGCCAAAAATCTGTTACCCCGTCCTAGGGCAGGTGAAGCGTACCATGCCCGCATTGCTCCTAGCCATTTGAACATTTTCCTCAATCTAGCCAACCTCATCTCAAGGAATGGAACACGCCTTGAGGAAGCTGATGCCGTAAGTTATTTCTCAAATTTCATTGCCACATGATAAAGCAAACATGCTGAGCAAGCATCCACTTTATGTAGTCTATAAAATTGAGTCTGGCTTTAGCTTTAGCAATATCAGTATCCAATATAATAAATAGTTACTAAACTGATATTTTTTCAGGTTTTGTATTTTCTTTAACTACATGCAACAAAGTGATAAATGCTAATGGGAAGCGTATGTCAACGACAGTAGCCCAAACAATAAGAAATATTTTCTTAACTATAGAAATGACATGTGTAACAGTATTTTTTGAAATCAAGGCTTGTTTTCATGGTTTTGGTATAAATTGTTTCTGCTTTCATTTTCAGTTGTATCGACAAGCAATTGGGATGCGAGCAGACTACATCCAAGCCTATATCAATAGAGGAGACATTCTGATAAAACTCAATCGGTAAGAATTTTTTTTCAGTGCTTTAACATGTTCCTGTGGATATTTCAATGTGTTTTTGAAAATGAGATAATTGTTTCAATGATAATTGCGTTTACAGTACTTTGAATCAAAAGTTTAATAGTATTCCCAAAGCCTTCACTATTTCTGATATTTCATTAACAACATCTGACGTGTTGCTAATCACGTATTGATTGTTTGTCATTGATTCCACCACTAACAGTTACTTTTGTCAAATGGTCTTTTGTCAAATAGCACTGTGATGTGATGACTCATTATCACTGAACTTACTTTCAGAGGGCATAATTTAGTAGCATTTCATTGGGGACCACTGGACTGCCACTTCTCTGTTCATTCTTGTACTAGACCTCTCCTCAACCCCTGTGACCAAGGGCACCCATATGCAGAATTTTAAAGGGGGGCTCAAAAAATTTCCCCATGATTTAGCAAAATATTTTCCCCGTGGAAACATTTCAATGCAGATTAGACATATTAAAATTTGACATTTTTAATGACTAATTCATTAATGGCTGAAAGAGAATTTTTTATACATTTTTACGAAGAAAAAAGCACTAAAAGCAAGGAAATTCTCATTTTGAAGGGGGCCTGAGGCCCCCCTTTCCCCCCTATATGGGGGCCCTCTCCTTTGACTTCAACTTCCAAACATCTGTTTATGATAATACCATGAACAATTTTTTATATTTGAGAAATACAATGCATCAACAACTAATTTTCTAACAGTCACTATTGAGAAGAAAAGTGGTTCAACTTCAGTTGTTTTCTAAAAGTGGTAGGCACATTGCTTCAATGCTTTGTAAAATGTTTCAGTAGTAATTTAAAACATTTTAAACTGATTGTTATTTTGTTCAGTTGTGCAGACAATCCCATGTCTTACTTTTCACAAAGGTGAAGGCCATTATAGTAGACTAGCAAGCTTACCGTAATTTGTTTTGAAATGATAGCTGTATCTAACAAGTTGATTAAAACTGAATTTTACTGTTATAAGTTCGTTTTATATCTTCTATGTAACCAATTTCAGATATAGCTCAAGATATACTACATAGTGGCAAAGGGTGCCCATATGCAAAATTAAAAAGGAGGGGGGGCTCAAAAATTTTCCCCATGATTTAGCAAACTATTTTCCCCATGGAAAGAGATTCCAGTACAGATTATAGATATTAAAGTTGACATTTTTAGTAACTTATTCATTAATGGCAGGAAAAAAAAAATTTTTATACATTTTTTTTTTCAAAGAAAAAAGTACCAAAAGCAAGGAAGTTCTCATTTCAATAGGGGAACCCCCCCCCCTTCCCCCTATATGGGCGCTCTTGATGGTGGCTCATTGTGCTATGATGTACCTCGAGCCACTTCACATAATTTTTAAAAAATCAATTGTCTTGTTTTCAAAATTGTTGACTTTGATTTGAAAAAAATATAATAATAAAGCAATAGAAGTAAAAGATACAACTTATGATAAAATATGTGATAAGTAATTAGAGTTTTAGAAATTGTTTTCTGAAATTTGTATCAAGGTACACCATTTTCCCTGATTGTGTACTTGTTTTTGTCTTAAGTAAGAATCAAGCACTGCTTAAATTTTTGAAATGTTATTTCTAATCCTCTCAGTGTGATTGAAATTACTAGGTAGGAAAACTTAAAAGCATCATTTATTTGACTGTCTTTTTCAGGATTCAGTTTTAAACCCTGCCCAAATTTATGATTGGAAAACTGGTGGTGCAAATCTTTATCAAAGACAATTATTTTTTCTATAACTTTGTTTCTGAACTATTAAAATGTGTACATTAGTTGCAAAACAAGTGTAAGAATCTTTATTGCAAATATGGAATGTCCTTTTAAACACTGTTTCCTCCCTCCCTCCATGCATTAATGGTAAATGTTATCATTCGCAACAAAAAATATTTTTTTTAAACTACAGTTGAGTTATTGGTTTATGAGCTTGTGAAATCGTGATAATCTTTATATAATCAATGAGTTTTATCCTTGTATTTCAATGAATATTCTATTATATTTTCAGTACTGTTGAAGCTCAAGAGGTGTATGAGAAAGCTCTTGAATTTGATCGGAACAACCCTGATATTTACTATAATGTAAGCATTTTTATCTTTTTATGGGCAACAATGTACAGTAAAATAAAAAGTTCAACATTAAGTAAATTACTGTTTTTCCCCCTTTCCACTACATGAGTGGAAGTCCATCTTAACTCAGTCCTCACACAATTCTCAATATTTTTGATACAATTTGGAGCCAAACAATCATTGCTCCCACACCTTCAAAAGTATTAGTTTGGAATGGGAACTTGGGAAACTTCTAAACATGGCAGATTTACTTGAAGAAAATATTGAAATTGTAAATGACTTGTAAGGCTGCATAAAAATATAAAGAAGGCCTTTGTATTTTCTTTGAAATGTGGGGTCAACAGGATTCATGTTTGTAAAATTTCCTTCTTTATACTTTTTTTGTATATAATTATTTACGAATTAATTAAAATGCAGGATGTACCTTTTTTTCTCTCTCCTCAGCTAGGAGTTGTTCACTTGGAGCAAAGCAAGCTCCAGGAGGCATTGGCTTTTTTCGATAAAGCCTTGGAATTAGATCCTGAGCATGAAGTGAGTACTTTCATCTAATTTTTGTCATGTTTAAAAAAAAAAAATGTCTTTTACCTTCCAAACACTCATGTGTGTAGTCAGGGCCTAGTTTCTGACAAAAAAATGAAGAAGCTTTATCTTCTTTGGAACTCCTATTCATATGTAAATAGTCTGAAGCTATTCTGAATTCTGTTTAATATGTAAAACTTATTAAAAAGGGAATAGCCATGTATTAGCTGTGCTTGCATGCAGATCACCCACAACTTCTGCATATTTGCTGTTGAGAATTAACTTGTAACCACTTTTTAAGTTTGATACCAAAGTAACTTTTAAATTGTGAGAGATTTAATATCAGTTTAGAAAATATGTAAAATTTGTAATTTCTCTCTTTGAAGAAATTACATCTCAAAATGCGCTTCAGAATGCCATCTTTAAGATTTGTACAAGATACAAAATTATTTTACCATTGAAATAGCTCTGAATTGAATAGTTCTTTCACAACATATGTTTTTAAATTGTGTTCAATTCTCCATCCTACTGGATACTGCAACTGTCCTAAAAACTTTATTTTATGTAGGTTGAAATTGCTTGTGTTTTCGCATACAGAAATAGCAACAAAATACATTTTCAAACAAAGCAACAAAAAAAAAAATCTTTTTAACATTTTGGATACTCTGTTTTTTAGCACGTTTTCATTAAAGTTGAATGCTATTGATATTGTTTCAAAATATCAGTCATAAAATTAAAAAAAAAAAAAAAAAACACTGAACTGGTTTGAATCTCTAATATTTCCACAGAGAATGTCTTAGATGTTTTCATAGGTTAGTGGATAGCGCAATTTGTTTTAAATTACCATAGAAAATGTTATGCTTTGAGGTTAAATTTCCAATTTGTTACACGTAGATCCTGTTTTGCCCATAGAAATGACTCACTGCATCATTGATCCAGTCATCTTTGTAGCTCAGCAGTCATGTGATACATATTTCTTGCCTTACTTATGCTTAAATTTATTTTTCTTCTCCAGCAAGCTCTGATGAACTCTGCAATCTTGATACAGGAGAGTGGTCATCAACAGAAGAGAAAACTTGCTTATGAGAGGTGAGGGATGTTTTTGTTTTTGTTCTAGAGGGCACCGATAGATACTGATGATTTGATTCTTTCAGGTTGCACAAACTGCTTCGGAAGGGTAAGGTCAATGAACGCATATACTTTAATCTGGGAATGGTTGCCATGGATGATGGTGATATTAGGCATGCTGAAGACTGGTTCAAGAAGGCCATTCAGGTGAGATACAACGGTAGGGTGGTGTTAAAACCAGACCTGCGGAGTCAGAGGGAAAATGACCGACTCTGACGCCCGAAATTTTAAATCCTTTGACTCCAATCATTTACCCCAAAAGCTGTGCAACTCTGACTCCAACTCTACAAGCACTGGTAAAATTACGGACTTTGAGGGGAAATGGCTGATTCCGACTCTTGGAACTTTAAACCTTCGACTACTTTACCCCAAAATCAGTCTGACTGTGACTCCCCAGCCATGATTGAAAGAGCTAAAAAAAAATCTTTCAAAGTGTTATTTTATTTGTAAAAAAAATTCCATTCATTAAATCGTGCAATCACAGTGTAATTCTTTTAATGTTTCCCTTTGTTTCTATCCAAAACTGCTGCTGAAATATAAATTTAAACCAAAGGTTACCAGAGAAGTATCTAACTCTCCCTAAATGAATGGTTTCCACATAAGAATTTTTTCTTTGTTATGTGAGAAAAAGGACTTGGAAACTAACATAGTGTTTTCATTGCAGCTAAAGCCGAACTTCCGAAGTGCGCTCTTCAATCTGGCCCTCTTGCTCTCTGATGACCGTAGACCTTTGGATGCTTTGCCCTTCCTTCAACAGCTGCTGGAGGTAAGAAATGCGTTTCATTTTTGATAAATACAAATTATTGGCCAACAATGGTCAATTCTCAGCAGTTAAAATTTTGAAATAATTTGTATGTATTACGTCTTGACTGCTCCTTCTTGCTTTACTCCCTACTATTTAAATGTTCATAAGAATATTACAGCTATAACAAAAATTTTATTTACTCTGTTCCAAGTTGCAATTAACTAGCCATACTGTACTTCCATTCATGAGATAAAATGTTTGCTCTGTCCTCCCTTTTCAAAACTCGTCATAAGCACTTATTTTTACTTTTAATTTCAGTATCACCCAGACCATGTGAAAGGTCTGATCTTGCTGGGAGACATCTACATTAACCACTCGAAGGATTTAGATGCTGCACAAAAAGTAAGTTTTAGTGTTTGACCAATCAACCAGTATATATAATCAATCATGAATCGATGCTTTGGTAGCGCTTCTTATATATTTTGTTATAAATGTCAAAAGTTTCAATTAAAAAATAATAGCAAAATTTTTGTCTGCATTCTTAGAAAAGACTGGTATTCTAATATTAAGTTAATAACTAGTTACTAAATTGGAATGCCTGCAAACTAATAGAATGTCTGAATCTAGTGGACTAAACTCGAAAAAAAGAGGAGGGGAGGGGGGGGGGGGGGGTGATGACAACAAAGGTTAAAAATCAGAGCAATGCCTGATTACTCCCATTTTCCTTGATATAGTAAAGAGTTAGATGCATTAAAGCTTCACACAGAAGTGTTATTTTTGAATATAAGAAAGGGTGAAATTCAGTACTCTTCTTGGTGATGTTTGAGAAATATTTGCCATATATTTCTTGATTATATCTCTACATAGTATAAAATGAAGTTTCCAAAAAGCATCTGCTTGTGTGAAAGTGCAAAACCAGAGAACTATCCAGGCAATTTTGCTAAAAATTTCATCGCTTGTTTCTTTAAGCATGGGGAAGGTTAGTAGACTGGTTTGAAAGAAACTCAATGAATAGTTCTTTTTTTATTCCAATTTAAGACACATTTTCCACATAAAGTCCTGAATATGAAGGTAAGAAACTATGTGCACATATACTAATAACATTCACCATTGGAAAGAGCAGATTTTCACAGTATCGTAACAAGGGGTTAGCAGCAGTGGCACCCGCCAGGGGCACAGCAGCTGGGGGACGGCATTTTGACCGATTTAAAAATAATAATAATAATAATATATATATATATATATATATATATATATATATATATTTTAAATTGATCATATGAGCAGAGAAATGCTTTTATAAATAAAAATAAAAATTTAAAAAAATCTTGCAAGAAAAAAAAAACCTAGAGGAGAAAATAAAACAATCCTTAATTTTCAAAAAAAGGGGGGAGGGATTTTTACCTGTGGTGTGAAATTCTATTCCGATTCATTGAGTTAGCTAAAGACTTATACACACAATTTGCACACCAGGGAGCGGTGGTGGAGAGTGTCGTATGCTGGATGATTGCATTTTTTCAAGGAAGGAGCAACGTTGTGTCGAGTATAGTTTGAAACGTATAGTTTTTCTTTGGCCAAGTATTTATTTTCATTGTAATAAATAATAAAAGTCTTAGTTGAAAAAAATATTGGGAGGCCTTAATTAGTGAATATATGTAGTACTTTTATTGTGCCTGTTTGTAAATAATTGTGTTTTTAAGTCAATTTCATATTAGCAAAGTTTCTTGTATTTTCTTTGCTTTCCTAATTATAATATTATTTTTTAAATGCTTTGATTTTTATTTAAAAAAAATTAAGGTTTCTTTCTTTCTTATAGAAAGTGTGTAAATATGTTTATTGTATATTTTCCGAATGGTTTGAAACAAATTCTGTTAAAAGTTTACCCCTTTTAGAAAATAATAATAATGATAAATACATTGTTATAAACAGAACTGAAAATTTTTTAATTCTCATTTGCTTCAAAAATGTACATTATTTATACTATTTATTAACGAATTGAAAATATTATTGGTTTTATTGAATTTATGTGAAATGGTGAGGGGAGAACTAAAATTTTTGGGAAGGAGAGATTTTTGAATAGACTGATTGAAATCCCAATTTTACTGGATGATAAAATTTGATTATGCACACATATAGAGACATAACATCTACTGCCAAGGAAAATTGGGCAGCATTGAAAACAATTCAAAAACAGAAAATAAGAATATTAAAGTTGCGATATTGTCTCCTAATTTGTTGAATCAATTAGTCAAATGTTCCCCCAAAAGAAATTTTTGGGAGGTCACAGTGACCTCCTGTGACTTCCATTTGGACAAGGTTGGGGGGAGCGCAATTTCTGAAGTTCGCCAGGGGCACCAAATGAAGAAAATTGATTTCACTATTACTAGAAGTAAAATAAAAAAAATGAAATAAATCACTATGTTATTATAATGCCAATAAGGTTGTATATTTTGTGTTTAATATTGTTTTATTATGTGAGTTTGGGCATTGTCATTAAAGTTTCAAAGTCAATAACTTGCATGCATCCTAGTTTATCTGCCAACTGCGGATTACCCGACTTTAGCACTTACGGATAATTTATATGATGACACTATGAATCTTAGAATGAATGATGCTTATTTTGAAGAGTAGAGAAGTAATAAAATTTGAAGATTTCAAAAAATAACAATTGCAATAAGTCATGATGAAAAGTAAGTCGTTTTATAGTGCATAAAATAGACTTCTGCGTAGAAAAACTCAAAAGATCAGGAAAAGCTGAAATTTTCATCCGAGTTCCTATTTTGAAAGGAAAAAGAAATCAGATTTTCTTTTTCTTCTAAGACCTAACAGTATAGTAAATGAGCTAATGTGTGCATCACATGACTTCCTTTTACTCTAATTTTAATGTCATTTTCCCATTATTGGCAATTTTAATGTGATTCAATAGTTTACTCTCTAAATATCACCACCAATTGCCAAATTGACACCAGATAAAAAAAAAAGAATCGCTAACTTTTTCGCCAAGTTGGCGACAAAACTTGGCGACCAAAAGACTGGTGATATATCCACTAGTGTCTGCCAAGTTATAGCACCACTTGAGTATACATTGGAATTAACAATGATTTCGCCCCCCCCCAAAAAAGGGGCAAAAGACCCCTTTAGAAACACCCGAATGCAACCTAAAAGGGAGGTGCACAATTAGACCCCACTAGGAGTCTACATACCAAATTTCAACTTTTTAGGACATACCGTTCTTGAGTTATGCGACATACATATGCACATACGTACGTACGTACATACATATGTACATACGGACGTCACGAGAAAAGTCGTTGTAATTAACTCGAGGAATGTCAAAATGGATATTTCGAGTGTTTATACGTTCTTAGGCACTTATCCGCGTGTGGTCGGGTTGAAAAAAAAATCAACATTAATTCGGGGGTGAGCAAAATGGAAATTAAGGCCGAATTTTGAGTGAAATTTTTTTCGCGAATACAATACTTCCTTTTTTGTAAAAAGGAAGTAAAAATACTGGTTAATGACGTTAATCTGCAAAATGAATGTTTCTTCACAGTGCTATGAAAAGATTCTGTCCCTGGAACCCAGCAACGTGCAGGCCATTCACAATCTATGTGTGGTGTATGTGGAGAGGGGTCTGCTCCAAGTTGCAGAGGCGTGCCTGATAAAGGCTGTCTCTTTAGCACCTCAGGAAGAATACCTGCAGAGGCACCTAACTATCGTGCAGTCACGTATCAAAAGGACTAAAGAAGCTCGGGATGCTCGGCAATGACATTTACATGTCATTAAATTGAGGGAAGGTCTGGTGTTGTAATGAAGATTCATATTTTTCCATTCCCAATATTTAAAACATATCTTGATCAATGTTTCCTCTATAATGACTCAAATATTATGCAACAGTGTTTACATTTACAAAATGTTAGTTTATTTAATTTTTATGGTGCAAGAGTCCTTGAGGGCTATACTGCGCCATTTACAAAATGTTTTATCTTTTGGATTTAATTCTTTTGGGCATCTGTAAAACAAAAAAATCATTGTTAAAATCTTCTCCTTATCGAACATATCTGCCATGTTGCCCATTAATCTTTATAGTATTTTTAATTCATTCTGGATGCTGCTAAAAAATTGTTCCACTTATGGCAGCTGTTTTTTTTAAATAGGCAAAATGGAATCATCGTGCTGTGTTTTATTTGCATGATGTGATTCTTTAACTTTAGTTCATTTACATATAGATTTATTTTATACATCAAGTATTTTTGACTATTTATTCTCTGACATTAGTGACTTTATGGTGTTGATTGGGAAATGGATTAACTTATGGTGTGCAATGCAAGCATTAAATGGCTGAAGAGTATAGAATCGTTTAAGCTAAGATGAAATGTTTTGCTAAATGCTTCGGAATTTATTGCTTCACCAGACTTTCCTACTGTCATGAGAGCATTGCATCAAAAATGCTGTTTTATTCTTTAATGTTTTGTACAGAAGATATTTTTGTAGTGAGTTACAGAGTGATAACTTTACTGTTAAAATGCTATCGCATATCTATTGGAACCGTAAAAAAAAGAGAAATCTTTTTCTCAAACTAGAATCAAAGATCTGTAATATGGAAAAAGGTATGTGATCTTTTTCATTCTGCAAAGACACATACGATGTACTTTCTTTCCAGAAAGATCTTCACTTTTCTCTCAACATTGTGATACAGTTCGGAAAAAGAACCTGGGAGAAATGGCATGCAATATTTTAAAATCTTCTTATTATTATTTTTTGAATTGACCAGACTATTTAGGTTATCACAGTTGTGCAACTTTTCACTTTCTGATATTCAGAATTGAAATTTTTTTCATTATGAAATGACTTTTAAAGAAGAAAATAAATATGGATTATACCCTTGTCTTATCAAAATAATAATAATTTGTTGATGTTGACTAATGTTGATCCTTCCATGAATTCCTATGTTGAATGAAAGTTGTGAATATTGAGGCAATCCAACGTTTTGCCTATGTTCACAAAATGAAAATGTATATAAGAAGACGTGAGGATGTTAACATTTATAAGGTTTTTAGCTTGAACATAAAGGAGATTTTTTTGTATAGCATATAAGTATCAGATTCCAATGTTTGTTCTTTTCTGTGGAAAGGATTTAATCTTGTTGTTGTAATTTTTCATAGAAGACTTATATTTGAATGAAAGTGGTGTATGATAAAGATGAGTTGTTTAATTTTTAAGAACATATTACATACTACATTCCTATTTGCGGGCATATACAGCACTCATCGTCCCCATACCAAATCATTCCATGGCTCTGCAGTTTAAAATTTTTATTGAGCCATTAGTGGCTATCTTTTAACCATTCAAAAGTTCTTCTGATTCTTAGCATACATATGTTTCAAAATGTTGCCCTGAAAAGCCCCCCCCCCCCCCTTTCCACTTCTTCAATGACTTTTGAAGCAACAAGTTTGGTGTAACATTTCTTTTGGCTCAGAAATCTCTCACACATGTTTCTCAGCAGCAACATTTTGGACAGGTTACAAATCACTCACTCCTTTCAAAAACGTCATATCTCAAAAATTAGTGGTTTTGAAGAATGTCCTGTTTTTGAACTGCTTTGAATGAGTAGCAATTCTCTGCAAGACCAGCATGTCTATAACTTAATATTTTGCCATTAGAGAGTGAGCAAAAGTGTCGTATTTGCATTTTTCAAGTATTTTCGGAATGTTCTTTTCAAAAGTGTCTCATCTTGGGTTGTGCTTGATCCATTAGGCATGAAACATCTGCGTCGTTTTGTGAAAAATGATATTATTTATTCCAAAAACAGTATTGCACACAAAAAAAGAGCATTTTTTTTTAAGTCAAGAATGCACTATTTGCATTTATGTCCATACTAGGGGGCTATCGCCCCCTGCTCGCTATCGCTCGCCAACCCCCGGAACTGCTTACGCAGTTCCCTGTGGATCGCTTCGCGATCCATGCTCGCTTCGCTCGCTCGCTGTATGCCAATACATTAGCCTAGCTAAAATTTTCCGTAAAAGTTAAAGTTGGTAATTGCATTTAGGTCACCATCCATTTAACCAATATGAAAATTACGTTCATAATGTTAATTTGTCTGCTTTAGCCAGATTTTCGACAGTTTAACTTTGCTGTATGTAAGATGACTGCCTTGGCAATGTGCACAACTTTACCATTATAGATACAAAAGTGTCTGTCATTGCTTTGGAGAGATTGCACTTCTGCCTGTTGGTCCGCGGAAGGTATTTTATTTCCCTTCTACCACCCATTGGAAAACCAATGAAGGCATTCCCCTATCCGCCACCTGGGGACGCGCCCTCTAGGGGTTACAGGCTCCCCCGAGGGATGTATTTACATTATTTACACTCTTATATATATTTACATATTTACACTCTTATATATTCTAATCTGAGAAAACTTCCTCATATACACAATTAAAAATGTCCCGTTTGGGAGCCACAACTGACACTGCTTCAAAAGATCTTGTTCTTGATAATGCCACATAGAGCTGGCCATGACTAAAAACAGGCTCAGAGAGCACCAAACATATTTTCTCAAACGTTTGTCCTTCTTGTTGTTATTCTGAATCCTTGCCACGTCACGAACAAAAAATGGTTTAACTAAAAACGCGAAAACTCGCCAAGGCTACTTTGCTTGCACAATACTAAAACTACTATAACCCTAAACAAATTTGGCGAAACCTTTCAGCTGAGAATAAAAGGAATAAAGTAAATTCTTTCTCGGTTATTCATTTTGAACTGAACTGTCGTACTGAAGCAGAGAATAGACGATGCTCAAAGCGCCTACGCGTTCAAAACAACATTGCCGATGAACATGATTGTGGAGCAATGTGTGAAGAATGCGAATTTTGTGGTGCTCTTTATTGGCAGAAAGAGCGTAATACTGCAAATAAATATACTAAATGTTGCCATGACGGAAAGGTGCGGTTACCGGCATTGTGTGACGCACCTGATCTGTTGAAGGAACTGCTGACTGAAAATTCCCCAGCCGCTAAAAATTATCGGCAGCGAATCAGAGAATACAACTCTGGAAATGGCTCGTCTTAAATTGGATTCAAGAACGGTTTCCTGCCTTCTTTGAGCTTTTCTTTGCTGATTAAGGTTGAAATGGGCCACAGCCCGACTCAAACTCATCTCAAAAAAAAAAAAAGTTCGTTGAGTATTCTGTGATTCAAGATTTCAAAACAACGTAGAAGTTTGTTTACATGATTTATCGGCGAAGTGTTGCCAACAGAGGTTTAGAAATTCACCCCTTCATTTGCCGGCACGTAAGAGAATTATATATATAGATTGTAAGGAGGGCAATTAGTAACAATAATGACATATTTTAAGATAGTTCAAGTAGTATCTTTGAAATTTAGTGCAAGAACGTCATAAATAAAACACAACTTTTAAAAACATGCACGTTTTACACATCTTCTTTATGAAACAGAGAAGAATCACCAGATTTTCTTGAAAGATACCTTATGCGTTAGAAAAAATTCAATCAGTGGCTAAAAGTATAGTTTTACTACATGACATCCTATTTTCAATTTTTAAAATTGCCCTCTTGAAAAATTATGTTTTTTGAGGCATGACATTAGTAAAGTTAACTTGATACCCTCGATGAACAATTCTGCTGAATCAATACGTTCAAGTATCCATGCACATGTCGCACACAACTGGAACACAAGACCACTTGGTTTTTTTTTAAATCTTTAATAAGGTAAAATTCTGAACATATCACAAGCTCAAAAGGCTAACAAAAACCACCTTATAAAATCACGCACAAATTAACACACATAGATATAAAAAATTCACAACTCATTCCTCACAACACAAACCGCACTGGCGCTCACTAGCCACAGCAATCTCAACTGCCTCCAAAGCCAGCCACACCCTAGCTCTCTAGTCCGATTCTGTTGCCAATGTACATTCCAAAGTTTTTCTTTACGGTAGTGAAGACTTGTGGCTTCGCTCTACGACCCTGGAGGATTCTTACAATATTGTTGAAAGGAGTGAGCAAAATGTTTCTTTGTTGTTTTGACATCCTTGATGTATTTTGGTGTAATAACCTTATCTGCCCACACACGTCAGAAAATTTCTGTACTGTACAAAAAAAATTAAAATACCATTTTTTCACCTCACTACTAAAACTTGTCCCTGCACTTTTGTTTTTCGCAAATTAAGAAGTTGCTTCACTTTGGAACTATTTTTCTGAACTGTATTAAATTTCACTGACTTTAGTTCTTGTTACTGGATGGTTTAATTTTTTTTTTTTTTTTTGGTAATGTAATAAAAATAAGATCTTCCAGTGTGAGATGCATTTGTGTCAGATGCAAACTCAGAGCCAGACTGACACAAGTCCAAAAATTGCAATTTTCCATTTATTAGTGCATTGTAGGTAGAAGCCTATTCCACATCGAGCCATGTGAATGTAATTTGGTTTAAAAAATCCTTTTCAACTTTTTACCAGGTTAAAATGAACATATGTCTAACCCTTTGCATGTGCCAGAAAAAAGTTTTTCCTCTCTCTTGTAAAATCACCGTAATGTGACTTACGTCCTTTTGGCTTAGAGGTACAGAACTGCCGCTTGACATAATAAAAAAAAGGCATCTTTTGTGTTGCTTTAATCCATGGATTGAGTCATTATTTCATAATAGTCATTAACTTCAGAGTTTTCATTTACCTACATTAGTAAAACTTTGCCATCATTGTTCCTCTCTTTCCTGGTCTGTTGTTGAGATATCTAAAAATATCGACTTTCTTCAATTAAAAGAAAAGTGCAATGAAGCAAATGGTTATCATATTTAAAGAGTGCAAGTGTGCATAATTGATAGTGTTGACTAATCTTGATCTTAACTCATTTGCGATGGCATTTTCGAAAATAAAAACATTTCCAATGAAAGGAATCACCCAGTAAGTGCATTTTTAATCTTTGTGATATCTCTTCTATTTGTGATAGTACCAAAGTATTTTTATATATCATATCTCATATCATCTATGTGTACATAAAACTTATTTTTTCTTCTGGCGTCTACGTTAGAACTTTGTAAGTGGGAGAGATGCTTGCCGGTGGAAAGCTCCCTGATGCTTCAATATCTTCTTGATTCAAAAATATTTCAGTTTTAAATCATTAAGTTTAAATGTTACTTTAGATTAATATTCTTAAAAAAGTTTTTGAAATCAAAATGTTTTAAGTCTTTCCAGATAGGTAAAATGTATGCATAAAATTTTGTCAGAAGAAGAAAATTATTCTTACCTTAGTTCATTGGTGACTAAATTTTTAACAGTATGCTTAGATTTTTAATGCTATCTCTGATTGTACGTTTCCTCATTTGGTGCGTTTTTTATCACAAGAAAGACAGAATATGTAAAATCAGGGTTCCATAGTAGTTCTATTATTAACTTTGTTGATGATTTATGGAAAATTGAAATGTGATTATTTTTCTCTAAGTATTTTGTGCTCAGCTTAACCAAACTGTTTGATGTCATGTGGTTTTGTGGCAGCTTGTGAAAAGTATTTCCATATTCTTTGAAATGTTGTCTCATGTTTCTAGTGGGTAGCAGCACACTAGATTCTCGAGAGCTAATCATGCTTTGCTGCAAATGAATTGAGTATTTCTTCTACCTCTCTTAATTAACAAATTATTTGAAAAGGTTGACAAAAAAAAAAAAAATCATCCCTCATCTAACTATACTGTCAAGTGTTTTTCATCCCTAACTTTTTAAAAGGGGTTGTTCTGAAGTAACCTTCAATAAATTGAAGTTGGTAGGTTTGCTTCATGTTATTCATTAACTTTTGTAAACATTTTTTTTTTTTTCAGTGAATTATTTTAGTGGAAATCTGCTGCCACATTAATTCCCTTACTATCACCTCTCTTAAAGAACTATCATAGATATCGTTTTTCATTTAAACATTAGAATTGCATCTTCATAATAAACAACTATCCAACTCGCATCCTACTCTTGGACTAGATATCTGCAGGGGTGTGAAGTCGGAGTCAGACTGATTTTGAGGTAAAGGAGTCGGAGTCATCAAAAAATATGTCGACTCCGGGCTTCTTTTTTTCTTTCCTTTTCACTGACTCTCCTTGCATTTTTTAAAAACTGACTACCAATTGGTTCGATTACATGCGTAAAAAGATACTAATGAGAAAATAACTGCCCTTATGGCAATCAGCTAGCTTGAATGCTTACCGAACTTTCTGTAGCTGTCCCCTAGTTTGCTTGCTTTTTAACTTAACTAATAGCAACTGCCAGTAAATGGTTTTGTTGCCTAACATTTTAAGTAATCACTTTCAAATAAAAATAGAAATATAGTGTTTTGTTCGATCTTAGTCATAAAATAGTAAAAGAAACATAACAAATTAGTAAGTCGAGGCCTGTAGCTAAGGTTGAAATGTTTAAGGGTGATCGGCAAATTCAAAGAAGTTCTGGCGCGAAAGCACGAATCCAAAAGATTCGATGAAATAAGCTAATGTTTTTTTCTTTATTAAGACTATTTCTATAAGCTTGGTTCTCACTAAAAAGTATGGAATAAAATAAGTGTAAATGATTTCTTGATTACAACACTCAATATTTGTAGTTAATCTTAAAATCCTCATATTAAGTTTAATTCTAAAGCAGCCAATAAAATTTAAATTAAAAATTTAGCGAAGAAGAAATATAGGTATAGTAAAGCTATTCGTACAAATTTGTATACCGCCGTATTTTGTGTAAAATTAGCTCCTGACGTATATGTGCCCTATTTTCGTTGAAATTTTATTGATGAAATGTAGTTTGAAATATATTCGCAAACATTTTCAGAATTA
Organism: Uloborus diversus; assembly: GCF_026930045.1. Lineage (NCBI taxonomy): Eukaryota > Metazoa > Arthropoda > Arachnida > Araneae > Uloboridae > Uloborus > Uloborus diversus. The sequence continues at coordinate 91,817,245 of NC_072735.1, forward strand.
AATTACTTATATTTTTTATAAACTCTGAAATTAACTTTGGGTGTCATCTACCAGATGGGTGTCCCCCGGGGCAAACCACCCCCTCTCAAGAACTTGGATTTAGAAAAAAAGCTTTTTTTCTCTCAAGTAACAGCTTTCAAAAATTGAATGCACACGATTTGATCAATATCTATTTGTTAAACATTAAAGGGGGGAAAATTTCAGATAATCCTTTTCAAATTTTTTGAAAAGGGATTTTTAAGTCATCTCACTTTTTAACTAGTAACTATTGGAAAATTTGATTTTTAAATTGAATTTCTAACGTTGAATGTGTCTTGAGTTTACAATAAAAATCAAAATGCGAAATTTTCATAAAAAGGAATAAATGTTTCAATTGCTGTTTAGAGGTTTTCCCCCTTCCCCTGAAGGGAGAAAGGGAGTTGAAAAAATACAATTAAAATAAAATTTTAAAAATCCAGGGTCGGAGTTGGAGTCAGAGTCGGGCGTTTTAAAATCCAGGGGTCAGAGTCGGCCATTTTCCTTCCGACTCCGCAGGCCTGGATATCTGAGACAAAACTTTGTGGAATGGCCAAAAACTTTCCTCAAGCTGCCATGAACTGAATGAGGGCAAACGGTTAAATTTAGCTGAGGATCGAATATTTGTAGCAATAAGTACTGTCCAATTTCTTTTGAACTTGAACATTGGTCGAGAACTTTTGTTCCACCCTCTCCCAGATTTTGAATTTGCATTGAAAGTAGGATTATCACATCCTCTTTGAAAATAATTTATAGATTTCTATCATGATTGAAATATCGCAAATGACGATTGACCATAAAAGATGAAGTTTCACCATGCATATATGTGGGACACATTTATTATGGTCTCTTTGTGGTCTTTTTAAAATCTAATGGAAATTTTTGAAGATTGAAATTATCTCTGAACGATAAATCATGTGTCCGTCTTTTTAATTGCTCAGATATCTGTGGCTCTTAGCTTCAAGTAACTTTCACTCTTGTTGATTGATAAAATGACGTTTTTATTCAGACTTCACTAAGACTTTATTTTACTTTTTTTTTTCTTTGAAATTTTTCAGAGAAGATAGTTTGTATAAAATTAAAAGTCTCAAAACTGAAATAGAAATATATTAGATTTCAGTTGATGTCCACTAAACATGAATGAATCAAGTATTGTAACAAAACCTCTGAAAATTAAAGGATTAATTAATGTTTGTTAAAAGCATTGATGGGTTCATCGTTAATGTTTCTATAGTTATGTAATCAATAAAGAATTTGCTTTTAAAACAGTCTTAATCTAATAATTTGGCCAGCACTGTAAGAAGTTAACAAACTTGTAAGATTCAGTTCTCATGATTGACTTTGTTTCCAAAATCTAATTTATTTATTTATTTTTTCACATTTTCCATGATGAGTCTGTGATTTGTCTGAATGTGGCATGCTTTAGAAGAGGTTACCATTTTAAATGCTTTTGGAAATGATACTTTGTGAATTCAGAATGGGTCACTTCGCTAATCTAAGCATCACTGCTTTTTTAAAAGCTAGTCATAATTGCAGGTGCATCTTAGTTTGAAGCAAACTCAAATTTTGAAGCTCAATACTTCGGAGGCCATTTTTCCATTAATGCTTATTTTCATGTCTGAATGAAAACATTTTTCTAGCTGTACACGTTTTTATTTTCCTCTCTCTTTTTTTTTTTTTACATTTTATTTTATTGAATTAGTATTAAAAGAATTAATTCATAAACATGTGATTGTTTTTTTCTTCCAAATTGATGAAGTATTTTATTACTATAGTATCAAAATCTGTGCTTGGAGCAATGCTTAATGCATATGAGCTCACAGGAGCTCTGTACTTATTTTCAATTTTTTGTGATTTGTTTACATATTGGACACTTCAGGCTTTTTACATAAGACTCTAGGGTTCCTACACTGTTTTTGTTAAGTGTTAAGCCCTAGTTCATAGTCTTCTAACCTTTGGTTCATATCTAACTCCTCATTTTTTAAATATAACCATTGTTTGGTTGAGCCAAAATGGATCTGTATCTTTACATTTGTATTAAAATGAATCTTTTTTTGACATTGGGTAAAATACCTGTTTTGTGTAAAATTGCTCTTTAAAAAATGTAAATTTATTACAATAAAACAATTTTATTTAATGTTTGATGCTGTGTTGTAGTGTTACTTTTTGAACAATTATTCATATACATAATTTACCCAAATTGTATATGCATTGCAAATTTTTCCTAATTTGTAGAAAGTGGTCGAATTCTGTGCTGTTAACTTCACAGAACTGTAATACCTTAAATATAACCATGCCCTGTCTGGTCTTTTCAGCATGTGAAACATAAGTCATCAAAAATTTGCTTTACAAAGCATTTGAGTTTTTGTGGGTTTTTTTAAATAATTTTTGAATTTAAAAACTGAAAACTTGGTGTGTGCAAAAATATCCTACCCTGTGCAGAATTCGACCACTTTCCCCCAAATGTTTAATTCTCAGTATGCTGTAAAGCTCCATTTTTACCTATTTGGTAATGTTTATTTTACAATATTTATTTTTTAGTAAAATTTCAATCTCACGTGCGTTTGAGGGATCAACCACAAACTAAAGGGCAGTGTTGCCCATTTGGGGGAGGGGGTCATGGTGCAGATTGCACCATTACAATTTTTAGGGGGAGGATGTTTTGAGGGGTATTTGTCTTATTTTGGGGGATCTCCACGATATTAAGTGGGGGTACGCCCTTGTCCTTGGGGGAGGGGCACCCCTGCTGAAGGGAAAATCTTTTGAGTGATCCTTCATCACAAAAAGGGAAAAATATCATAAAATGATTTACATGCTGAAGTGTGTCCCAAAAGTTTAGAGAGAAAAAGGTTTTCAAGTTTTACAAGTTAAAAAGAGAAGTAACGAATTCAAAACAATTTAGAATCATAAAAAATATCATTACAATATTAACACTTTATACAAATTATATTAAACAATCACAGACTTGACTATGATAAAATTTTAAACTTAAATTTTACTGTCCCAAAAGCTTATAGGCAAATCATTATTTTTCCTCAATGTTCAAATTTTTAAGCCATTTTTCCTAATAACTTCAAAAACTCCATCAGGCATACTTAAAACAAGAGTTAGAAGAACTTCTGGTTTTAATCAAAACCAACTGCGTTCAATTTGCAGCCTAAGATCTTGAACTGTTGCAAACTGCCTCCTATTAGCGTATACATCTCGAGCTAATATTCCCCAGAGGTTCTCTATTGGGTTTAGGTCATGGCTGACCTGTCCATAAGAGTTTACTTGGTTTTGTCTAAACCACTGCATTGTAGATTTAGATACGTGACTGGAGCAGTTGTCTTGTTGAAATATCCATTGGTTCCCCTATGCTTTTTTTTTTTTTCCAGATTGCTTTGAGAAACTCTGAAAAAAAACTGTGTTTGTTTTATATTCGTTACTTAGGAGCATTTTTTCAATAGAAAAAAAATTACCTCTCTGAAAACCATTCTATTAAAACAAAATGTCCGTCGAAAATTCGTTACTTTAAAAAGTTTTCTTAGTCATGAATATCAACTTTACTGCACATAACATCTAAGTCAATTTAACCAAATTATTTTTGTTTAAGAAAGCAAAAGTCGCAGTTGAACTTTGTATAAACGGGGACATATTGAAAGCAACCAAATGCAAGATGCAATTGAATCAAGCGTTTTGTTTTGTTAATAGTAAGCCTGTTAAAAAATGCTTAAATGAATGGAGGCGATAGCTTTCATATGATTGTTATTTTGAATGTAACAATATTGCTAATTCGATCATGTGATAAGATTAATTATTTCTGTTAGATTAAGCGCATTATTCACGGACACCCATACAGGAGGAGGGGACAAGTGCGGGCTCAAGCACCCCCCCCCCTAGAAATTAGAACTTCCTTGCTTTTAATACTTTTTTTCTTTGTAAAAACTTAAAAACATTTTTTTCTTCAGCCATTAATGAATAAGTTATTACAGTGGTGGACAAAATTATAGACTCAATTTTTTTTAAGTTTGTTTCAATTACAACATAACTCAGTTTAAGTTCTTTTCATTGAAGTAAAGATGAATAGTTGAAGAAATAGTTCTAAAATTAGTACATCTTATCAATTAAATTAAAAAATTCATTAAATTAGAAAATTTGCAAATTTAATATTTTATTATTACGTGAAACCTGGACAAAAATATAAACTCAAAGGTAAAAAATCCAGGATTACGAGAAAGTTTCGTTCGAAAATGTTAATTTAACGCCATAGAATGTATAAATGTTGCCATCAGTGATTGCTAAAAGTTTTTTTTTTTTTTTTGGAAATTTATGAGAAACATATAAATGCACCGCTGAACAAAATTATACTCATTTTTTTTCTTCTTTTTTTTAATCATAATTTAACTCAGTTAAAAAAAAATTTGTTCCAGTAAAGATAAATAACTCTCTCAGCATGGTAAAGCAGGTTTAGCATTTCTTAATGGAAGATAGAACGCTGAAGATTCCCAATTAATACTGGAAGATCACCTCTTACCTTTTGCTCATCTGATTGCTGTAGGTAACTTGTGATTTCAGCAAGATAACGCGAGTGTACTGTACACACAGCGAAAAGCACAAAAGAATGGTTCAAGCACTGGGGTATCAAAGTTATCAAATGGCCAGCTCGTAGTCCGGATCTTAATCCGATTGAAAATCTTTGGGGGATCACTGTTCCCAAAGTTTATCATGATCGGCACCAGTACCAAACCACAGGGGAATTAAAAAGGGCAATATTTTCAGCATGGAACCATATGCCACTGCAGCTGTTGGAAACTCTTGTGAAATCTACATGCCCAGTCGCTTATTCGAGGTAATTCAGAAAACTGGGGGCCCAACTCGTTTTTAATAGTTTGTAGTTTACACTAATGGCTAGATTTAATGCAGTGTTAATTTTTAAAACATTTCAAATATTGATTTTTTTTTTTTCAATATATCCATGTTAATAGCAAAATTACATTTTCATAAATCTATGCTTTTGTTTTACTGAAATAATTGCAAATGTAACTTAAACTAAAAAAATTAATTAAAATTTTGTCAGCTTATAATGGTGTTTATGCAGTATTGTAAGTTTGTAATTCAGCATTGTTTCATTTTTGGATATTAAGTGATTAAGTATTTGAATAAAATTCTACTAAACTTCAGAGTTTCTTACTTTTGAGTTGATACTTTTGTCCAGGTTTCATGTATTATAAAGATATTAAAGTCGAGATTTTTTAAATTAAATTATTTATTTTATAAAGTTTATGAGTTATACTGAATTTAGGACTATTTATTCAGTTATTTATCTTTACTGGAACAAAAAGTTTTTTAATTGAGTTAAATTATGATTGAAGAAATGAAAAAAAAGAGAGTTTATAATTTTGTCCAGCGGTGCATTTATATGTTTCTCATTAATTTCCAAAAACAAAACTTTTAGCAATCACTGATGGCAACATTTATTCATTCTATGGCGTTAAATTAACATTTTCGAACGAAACTTTCTTGTAATCCTGGATTTTTTACCTCTGAGTTTATACTTTTGTCCAGGTTTCACGTAATGATAAAATATTAAATTTGCAAATTTTCTAATTTAATTAATTTTTTAATTTAATTGATAAGATGTACTAATTTTAGAACTATTTCTTCAACTATTCATCTTTACTTCAATGAAAATAATTTAAACTGAGTCATGTTGTAATTGAAACAAAAGAAAAAAAAATTGAGTCTATAATTTTGTCCACCACTGTAGAGATGTCAAATTTTAATCACTCTAATCGGTATTGAAATCAGTTTCTATGGGGAAAATATGTGAACCCCCTCCCCCTTAAAATTTTGCATATGTGTGCCCATGGCATTATTTAGTGTTTAAAAATGAGCTTTAAACAAATTTTCTACGGGTGATAATATCAATTAAAGTTTCATGTTCTTTAATTCTGGTGAAACTAGTGATTAACATTTTGCTCAGATCTTACGGCAGATTCATTCCTACGACTTCTCTTCGAACAGGGCATCAAAATGTGTGAGAAGGTTAGCCTTAAAAGTAAGGTAAACAAAGTTTTTTGCGTTTCTCAGTAACTTTATGAATCGAAGCATTAAAAATTCTTTCCGATCTTTTAAAGAAAAAAGATCTTGTTGACATGATAAAAATTGATATGCCCACACCAAGTTATCATTTTTAACACGCTTTTATTAGCTTCAACTGTATGTATGTATGTATGTATCTTGTAACGGAATCTTGCAACTCAAACTTCGCCCACTTCCTATGCTCAGATTCTTTTAAAATTTGACATGCGACAAGACCCGATGACAATGCAATTTTCTATAACCAAATTAATTAACTATTACTTGTTAGTTCATTCCAATTTTAATCAATATTTTGGCATAATCCAACAATGTGAAGAAGAAAATTTTAAAAATGTACTTAAAAAATACTCGTAAAAAATATTTAAAAATATACTTAAAAACCTTTGATTTTTCTGCATTAGAACCAGTTCCAAACCTGTTCCAAAACTAATTTCATGACAAAATTTAGGTAAACCTTCAATTGGCAATTCATGGTGATCAGGTTGATCATGGTTGAACTATACTATTAAAATGTTTCTCAAATTTTCAAAGTAATATAAATATAATTTCCTCACACATACCTTGATGACTGAGATGGATTAGCTGGTTTAGACAATTACTCGACGGGCAATTCATCGGCGCAGTTGAACGTTTTTAGAGCTCGGCTATTACACTTTAAGGAGTATAATTATTATTTCTGGAGTTCGAGAGACCGTATTTCAAATGCTGCCCGAGACCTTCAGTCCTTTTTTTTTTTTGGAAAATTTCATGAATATAAAAGATTTTTAATTATGTTAAAATGAATATTTTTTCTCAAAACAAGTTAAAGTAAACAGAAAAAAAGAAAAAATAATAATAAAATAATAGTTTATAAAAAAACACTAAAAAAAACCCACGCTTTTGTAGCAAAATGAACTAAAAAGTAAAAAATAATCTTTGGGTGATAAGTAGGGGAACATGGGGCAAAGTGAAATAGCGGGGCAAAGTGAAATGGTGAAATATTTTCTCTGCTTTTAGCTCCACCTATCTGGTATTATTTGGACTATGTAGCACCATAGATAGTCTATTCCAGTCAGGAAAGAAATACCGCCGAAGATTAAAGCATTTGGTAATACAGGTAATTTAAAAAAATTGGTAATCATATTGTAATATTTTGTTGTACGTCAAAAATTATTTGTGTTACTATAAAAAAAATAAAGTTCTTGTTATTAACATTTTAAGTATTAATTGAGACCTCCTAATATTCAATGCAGTATTAATTTAATTACTATTAAGATTATTTGTATTTTTAATAAATTGTACAATTAGTCAAGTACATACGGGGCAAAGTGAAATAGTTTTGTTTCATTTACTCATTCAAACATTTAATATAAATCACTTATGTTTTCATTCATTAATTCATTTGCCTTTCTTCATTTAGTAATTCACTTATTTACTCATTCACTTATTTTCTTACACATTCATTATTTTACTCGCTCATTTGTTTTTCTTCCTATATTAATTGATTTTTTCATTTGAAAATTTTCGTTTATTGCTTCATTATCTTTTCATTTATTCATTCAACCTTTTATTTACTTATTCTTTTGATCAAAAATATATTTTATAATCAAATAGAAAATATTTCATTAGAAAAATATTTCATTTTTCACTTTGCCGCATAAAAAAACGTAAAAATTTTCGATTTTTTTTTTTTTAAAGACTCAAATTTACGCAAAAAATAAAAAATACTGTTTCAACGCAAGTTTTACTATAAAATAGAATGTAATTTCTTTATGTACTGTAATTTTCAAAACAAACTTCCGATTTGTTCATTTTGAAAAAACTTAGTCATCTTAACCATTTCACTTTGCCCCACATTCCCCTATATAAAGTAGTTGACCAAACACTTAAATTTAATGTAATACAAAGAAGCATGAAAGAGGGGGCGCTTCTTATTAGTTTCCTTGAATTTCTTCCATTTCTCGTTCATGCAAAAATGCAAATAAACAGCACCCCACGGTTTTTTTAATTACATTAAAATTAAGTGTTTGGTCAATTACTTTATATACTTATCATCCAAAGATTATTTTTTACTTTTTAGTTCATTTTGCTACAAAAGCGTGTGTGTGTGTGTGTGTGTGTGTTTTTTTTTTTTAATTCTTAAAATTATTATTTTATTATATGGGAAGTGGAAAGCAAGCGAACCCAACAGGAGACAGTAAAAGTCATTTATTCTACAACACGACAAGAAAAGAGATCTCAAAAGATAAATTGTATACACAAAATAAATAAATCTGCAGCTCTTCTTTCTTCATGGCATGTTCCCACTCTGATCTCCGACTGCAAAGAGAAAAAAGTTTTATAGAACTCTCAACATGTAAAGTTAAAGCATATGAGGGAAATCTCATAGAACAGGTTGTCCTCTTACTTATTATACTTATTCGAAAAATACGTAGAATAAGGTTGTCAAGCTAGGCCTAGGTCGGCACGGCATACGTGACTTAGAAGGTGCGTACGTGACAGGGCGAAGGGGCTACGCGACCCAAAAACTGCATACGTGCGTCCCCTGGCCCTCCGTGTTGACCGAAGGTCCGGCATCCCCTATAAATAGGACCCACCGGAGAGACGGAGGAGACCGAAGAGAGAGCAACACAGTTGCGGTCGCGGAGGCTGCCGTATTTTCTACGGGACCAAGCTAGGTCCGGATTGAACTTCAGGAACGGGAGAGTTTGGGCCCGTAATCCTGAAAGAGAACTGTACAGACGGGAGAGATTGTGCCCGTCGTAAAGGTGGACTGTTACGAACGGGAGAGTAGTGCCCGGGTCCTCAAGGTGGATTTACAAAAACCGTGAAAGACTGAGCACCATATATGGTATCAACGTGTACATATGTGAATAGTTGTGTACATAGATATAACTAAATAAACCGATATTTAATCCTGAATCTGTATGCCGTGGAACCTAACTGGCGCAGTACGGCAGGATTTTCATCACCCAAGAGAAAGTAAAGGATCTCTGGGATCATCCGCGGTTGCAAAGAAGACTGAAACAGATATCCGTCATCAATGAAAAATTATTGCTAGAAAAGGATATTAACCCTAGTGGGAAAATCTTATTACAACCCGCTTTCGGCAAGCATATAGAAGCTGACCTGATAAATATTCCTATAAGCTTAGAGAATGAATTCAATAGTGAATTAAAACCCGAAATATACATTACTGTAACCAGCACACCAAAGTTAAACGGTTGACATTGACGTGCGAGGCGAGGAGAAAACAGAAAACCTGCAAATCGCTGATTGTGATATGGGAGCATTGTCAGAAAAAGAGAAATTGAGAAGGCAACAAAGGGTAAAAAAAAACTTTAAGTAATGTGGGAAGAAGTTAAAAAGGGAAAGGGAAATTGCATATTGAGTGATGGTATCTTATATAGTAAGGGAAATGTAAGAGGAAGCATGGTTGAGCAATTAGTCTTACCGTTAGAGAAAAGAAAGAATGTCATGAAATTAGCGCATGAATCAGTGTTTGGAGGGCATTTAGGTGTTCGGAAAACTGCAGAGCGAATCAAATATTCCTTTTCTTGGCCTACAATGAATAAGGATATCAGAGCGTATGTAAATGGATGTGAGGACTGTCATCTTAGAGGGAGGATAAAGACAGCGGATAGGATACCTATAACACCTGTCGTGAGACCGGAACTTCCGTTTCAGGTAGTTAATTGTGACGTGCTAGGACCACTAGATATTAAGTCGGGTAGAGGGCACAAGTATGCATTGACAGTAGTGGATCAACACACCAGATGGCCTGAATGTGTGCCGTTAAAGGGACTTACGGCTAAAGAAATATGTGGGGCTTTATTGACCATTTTCTCTAGAACAGGGATACCTCAAACGATTTGCACTGACAGGGGAACAAATTTCACAGCAGAATTCACTGAGGAATTTCTTAAAATATTAGGAACCACGCCAAGATTCTCTACTCCCGGGCATAAGGAGTCAAATGGATTAGTGGAAAGGTGGAATGGCGTACTCAGAATCATGTTATATCATGTAATAAGAACAGACCCTAAAAACTTTGATAAGCAGGTGCCATTCTTATTGTGGGCATACAGGGAAGTGCCGAATGCGACTACTAGGATAGCACCATTCAAGCTATTGTATGGAAGAGATCCGATAGGTCCATTATCGATATTGAAACAAAGCTTTGCGGGAGAAGAATGAATTCCAAATTTGAAGAATCAAAGCGCAGTGAACTATCTGTTAGATTTAAAGAAAAATTTGGAGGAAGCAGCAAAAGCAGTTTGACTGACTGCAGAACAAAATCAAAGTAATATGGCGAATTATTACAATAAAAGATCACAAATGAGAGAGTTTGACAAGGGAGATAAAGTGATAATACTAATTCCGGATAGTACGAGCAAGATGTTAGCTAAATGGATCAGTCCTGGGGACATAGTAGGCAAAGTGCCACCTCATAGCTATATAGTGCAATTGGGGGATGGATCTAAAAAGCATGTGCACGTAAACAAACTTAGAACCAGTGGCGGATTGGTTGAAAAAATCGGCCCTGGCATCAGGAGATGTAGCGGCACCCTAGCTCTTATAGATAAATTTTACCTAACGATTGGGATATCACTTAAATATAAGGAAATTATTCCTAACAATTAAATATGTTTTATTTAAACGAATTTTAACAGATAGGAACACTTCTGCGCTTTAATGGTGAACACATTGATACAGTATTAGCTAAACTTTATTCTGGGGGAAATTTGTGATTGTAATTGCCCATTTAAGTATTTTTATAATGCCCGGAACTTGATTGAATGTTTCCATGATGATAACACTGCTTGTTCAGTGTGTCCTTTTCTGCAGTCATAACAAGTAACTTAATTTTCCTATTTTATGAAACTGATCTAGCGATGTTCATGGGTGAAAGACTAGGGCCGTCTTTTTAGAACGTGATGGTTCCCTCGACACAAACACACATTACTGGGCCCTGTCATAAACATTCCCTTTTTTATACTACCATACCCTGACGACCCCCAGACTCGATACGAGGTCAAAAACTTGGTGGGAGGGGTCGGGTACGAGTCTTACAGCCCCTTAATTTTTTTATTCAAACGCATGTATCAATACAAAGAGAGAAAGTGGACTTAACTTTCTGGCTTCTGGGAGTCATTAAAGTATTAGCAATATAAACTTAATGGAAAGATTAACTTTGAGTCTGAAATAGGGGGTCCAGGGGGCCTTTCCCCCGGAAAATTTTCGAAATTGTAGTCTTAAAAATTCAATTTTAGGCAATATTTAGCGATGTTAGGGGAGCGTAGTTTCAGAGTTTCTCCTGCTGCAATTTTTCGGAAGTGGAAATCCAAAAACAGAATTTTAAATTATCTCCGAGTATATAATATGAAGAGCGGTTCCGGGAGCTCTCCTCTGAAATTTTTAAAAATATATTAGCTCTGAAAACGCAGTTTTAGAAGATCTTTGGTGATTTTAAGTCGAGATAGATTCCGAGGCCATCCACCAGAAAATTTTCAAATTGAAGTCTTAAAAGCTATTTTTGGTAAACACAGGCGGATTTACGGGGGTACGCCGTGGGGTAAATTTTCTCCAAACAACCTTTAAAAAGGAAAACTTTAAAAAATATTTTCCAAATTTTAGCCCAACCCGAATAAACACCAGAGAGAAACCAGCACTGACAGATTCTAGTATATTTTTCTTACTGTCTGACTGTTGATTAAAGTCAACAGTAAAATACTGACCTTACAAAAAGAGCCGTCACATTCATATTTCCGATCTAGAAAAAATTAGCTCTCATTAAAAAAAAAAAAAAATGAATATAAAGTGCGAATAAAAGAAATTAAAAACCAAAAAAAAAAAAAATTGATTGCACGAACTAATAATTTACAAAAATCGCACTCACAGAAACGATACCGTTACGAAATTTGCGATCTTTTACGATCGAGACGAAACTTTACGAAACTTTTTTTTATACAAAAATATAAACTTCACATTTTTTTTCTGGTCGTGAATGGTTTATTACATTTCATTTTCCCGCTTTTTAAAAGAATTATTTTCAAAAATTCAACGCGGTAAAACTTTTCCTTTTTTTTCGTGGTAAGTAGGGGGGTAAACTTAAAAGCGATTTTTTAATTTTTTTTTACAATTTTTTTCTTCTGGGAGGAAGAAAAAAATCTTTTTTATGAATTTTAGTTACACTTACTAAAATAGTCGCTGTATTTTACAAATGATTGTAAAATACTCGCTTTTGTCATCAAAATAGTCGCCTTTGCCCTCAAAATAGCAGCTTTAGTCGACATTTGCAGTGCTGTATCCCCCTCCCCGTCCCCTGTATTGCAATGGCGTAGCTACAGTTTCTGTCGCCCGGGGCGGTTCTTCTATTTGCCACCTTTTCATTGAGACGTATCTAATATTTAAAGCATTGAAAATTATCGCTCAAAATAGAAAACTTCATTTAAGGTAGCAAAAGGAAACTAATTTAATCCGTATTCTTCCTACAAAAATGAAGGGGGCGGGGTCAGGCGCCTATCTCGGAGAAATATTCTGAATTTACATCAAAAATTGCAGTTAAAGTAACTTTTGGGGGAATGGGGTTCTCTACAGAATCTTTATCAAAACTGAAGTCAGTTTAAACCTTTGAGGACGATAGAGAATCAGCTTTTATTCCGTAACAAAGTTCAATAATGTTTTCCCTGCATTAATTCAGCACTGGCAAAGAAACAACTTTTACAGAAATATATTTGATACTTATATACAGAAACAGATGTTATATTTCCAGAAATATATTTCATATTACATATTTGAATATTTTCCGAAATTTGAGTTTTAAAAATACAACTTAAGTGTTGAATTACAATTTAAGGACTTACAATTTAAAGACATTAAGAATGAGGAAGATTCAAGGGCTCACGACGGAAATATTACATCTTTGAACACGGAAATGATCGTTCAGTCCAAAACCTTACATTTCAAAGGTTTTTTTTTTTCTCCTTTGCCTCCAGTATTAGATTTAAAGTATGATTCCCTTATTTGATTTTTTTTTCACACCAAAAGTGCTGAATCGCCGCCCCGGGCGGACCATACCCTCTCCTCCCCTCCTTAGCTACGCCACTGCTTTTTTGTTGCACCCCCAGAATTCACAGCCTAAATCCGCCTATGTTGGTAAAGACTAGGGCACCAGCAGTTACTCGAAAGTTAAGTTCCAAAAACGAAATTTTTGCTGACCTTCAGTGATGTTAGGAAAAGTAACTTTCCGGAGGCTCACCCCGGAAAATTTTCGAAATTGAAGCACTAAAAACGAGATTTAAAACGTTCTTCATTGATGATGCCGAGAGAGAGGAGGGGACGAGGCACTTTCCCAGAAAATTTTTGAAACTGTTAAGTTAAAAACCCAGTTTTAGACCATCTTTGGAAAAGTTAAAAAAATGGGAGAGGTTCGAGTGCTTTCCTACAGCAAATTTTCGAAACTGAAATTCCATGTTATGGCGGGAGTGGGTTCGGCTGTTCTCTTATGAAATTATTCAAAATTGAAGCCCAAAAATTTAAATTTTACACGATCTTCGATGATATTAGGAGGGAGGAGGTTCTGGGGACCACCGGAATTCTTCCGACGTTGGTTTTTATTAACTTATTTTCTTTTTAAACTGAGGGGCCCGAAACCGTGAGTTTGTACAGCGTACAGAATACTTTATGTTTTGTCAAAAAATGTTTGAAACTCACATTTCGGCGGCATTTGGCCTATAATTTGATAATCTTAATAATGTAGAGCCTTTCAAGCTCCTCAATTGAATTTTACAATTGCATTTTTTTTAAATAATTTTTTCCGAAAAAAATATTGTGTCACTTTTATTCCAATTGTTATAAACAGAGTTGCCGAGAGAAAAAAGGGAAAAAAATGACATAGGTCAATGTTTTTCACAGGCCCCCTTCTACACCTTTCACCATTAGGATATTTTACCCTCTGCACGAGTTCAGTTAAAAGCCGGACCCCTATTCTCCAACTAAGCTGACATGACCTCACGTCGGCCCTTGTTCTAAGCTGCATTTTAGAGCAATTTGAATGGTCATTTATAAATAAAAGCGTCAAAGAAACCAAAAGTATTTTAACTTTTTACGACCGCAAAGGTTTCCCTGCTTTTTTTTTTTTTTAATTTATTCATTTATTTTTTATTACACCACTAAAAATATATTGGCAGCCCAGGGCCCGAACAACTAAAAGTAAGGCTCTAGGTCCACATTAATTTGGAGGCCCCCTTATGTTGTGATTGATTTACATTTTTAAAGCACGAAAGCACTTTTAGAGGTCTCTTTGTATAATCACACAACTATGTATAAATCACTTATGTGCGTTTATGAATCCCCTTTGGGCCCCCTCATAATCGTGATCAAGGAAATTCGTTACTGGAAGAATGATTAAAAATTCCCCTTTAAAAAAGTTTTTTTCCAATTAATAAGTCACATATTTTTTGAAATACATGTATTTTTCATATCGTTGCAATACTATGAATAATTCTTTGAAAAATGTGGAGCCCCTTAGGAACATGGGGCCCCAGTTCTAGGCCTAGTCAGCCTGTGTGGTAATCAGGCCCTGGGCAGCCCCATTTCAGAAATTCCCCCCCCCCCCTCTTGGTAACGTCCTGCCTCCCTCCACCCGCAAGCTTTAATCCATGCGTAAAGAGGAGCTGAGGCTGTATTTTGCGAATTTGCGTTATTCTAAACACATGCGCGCAAAATTTACATTTTGCTGTTAGTAGACAGGCCCGAAATATGCTGTTAGTTGATCGGCCCACCGGGCAAATGCCCGGTTGCCCGCCGGCTGTATCCGCCACTGCTTAGAACCTTTCAAACAGAGAGTGGATACCGTAGGAGTAATTTTTGAGGAATATAAGGAAATGGGTGAAATAAGCTGTGTACCAACGAAAGCAGATTGTAGAGAAATAGGAGAACTTGGGAAAATTATAGAAGACAACTGTACCGGATTAAATAAGGAGGAAATGTTAAGACTAGGCAAAATTCTGAATAAGCATAGAGAATTATTTAAGAATAAATTGCAAACAGCACGAGTAGGAAAGCATGAAATAAAACTAAAAGAAGGTGCAACATTGGGAAAAATTCATAGATATTGGGTGCCTGAAGCATTGAAAGATGAAGTTGATAAACAGGTACAAGATCTACTAAGGGAAGGGTTGATCCATCCTAGTAAAAGTTCCGAAGCTCACCCGATAGTATGTATTGCAAAACGAAATGGGGAGATCAGGCTTTGCGTTTACTATAGAGCTTTAAATGCTATCACGGATGCTCCCGCGTTTACGATGGAAAATGCAAAGGAACTAATTTACAAAGTAGCGGAGGCAAATTATATAACAACTTTAGATTTGCTGAAGGGGTATTGGATAATACCGCTGGATGAAAAGGCGATCCCGCTTACCGCTTTTATGACGCATAGAGGGGTATATGATTGGCTGGTTATGCCATTTGGGTTAATTGGAAAAGTTCCGGTACTTTTCAAAAAGTTCTAAATGAGACGTTGGAAATTCATAAATCATATGCGAGGGCATACATAGATGATATCGCCATTTTTACCAAAGGAACATTGGAACAGCACTTGCAGCACATAGATGCAGTGTTGAAAACTTTAAAGGACAAACGTTTAACGGTAAATTTAAAAAAATGCAACTTTGCGCTTAGATCCGTGAAATATTTGGGACACGAGATAGGTTCAGGGAGGCATGAACCGGATGCCGAAAAGATAAAAGCCATAACAAATTTGAAATCCCCGACCACAAAGAAAGAATTGAAGAGTGTTCTAGGGTTATTTGATTACTACCGCGATTATGTCCCGAAATTTGCCGAGGTGGCATTGCCACTCACTGAACTGACAAAGCGAAAGGTACCGGTAAATAATCCATGGACGGTAGTTGAGGAAAGAGCATTCCGGAAGTTAAAGGAGCTGTTGTGTGAAGCGGTAGCGTTGTATACACCGGAGGTGGGACGCCCATTCTTAGTGTACGCGGATGCTAGTGATGTAGGGGTCGGCGCTTGCCTAGCACAGAAAAGAGACAGAAGGGTGCATCCGATTGCGTTCGCGAGTTCAAAGTTCAGTCGGGCACAGAGGCGATGGGCAGTCGCGGAAAGGGAGGCATATGCCGCCATGTGGGCATTGAAGAAGTTTGAGGTGTGGACGTTTGGGGCGGAAGTAGAACTGATCACCGATCACAACCCCCTGACATTCATCATACAGAATGCATCTCCCAGTCCGAAGCTACAGAGATGGGCTCTCGCGTTGCAAAGATATAAATTAAAAATCAGACATAGAAAGGGTGCATTGCACCAAAATGCTGATGCTTTATCAAGGCTGGCAGTCAGAGAAGAAGATGGGGATGGTGACATCCAAGGCAACATCTCAGAGGGAGATGGGTTTGGGGGCTACCACGATGAGACAACTGCAGGACTGTCTACATAGCTGGTCGCCCAGTAGCCAGTTTTGGGTGGGGGGTGTCAAGCTAGGCCTGGGTCGGCACGGCATACGTGACAGGGCGAAGGGGCTACGCTACCCAAAAACTGCATACGTGCGTCCCCTGGCCCTCCGTGTTGACCGAAGGTCAGGCACCCCCTATAAATAGGACCCACTGGAGAGACGGAGGAGGAGACCGAAGAGAGAGCAACACAGTTGCGGTCGCGTAGGCTGCCGTATTTTCTACGGGACCAAGCTAGGTCCGGATTGAACTTCAGGAACGGGAGAGTTTGAGCCCGTAATCCTGAAAGAGAACTGTACAGACGGGAGAGATTGTGCCCGTCGTAAAGGTGGACTGTTACGAACGGGAGAGTAGTGCCCGGGTCCTCAAGGTGGATTTAAAAAAACCGTGAAAGACTGAGCACCATATATAGTATCAATGTGTACATATGTGAATACTTGTTGTGTACATAAATATGACTAAATAAACCGATATTTAATCCAGAATCTGTGTGCCGTGGAACCTAACTAAGGTCGTTAGCACTTACATTGCAAACTACAGTCTCCATTGACCTGGAGCCTGTCAAAGTAAATGTGTCAGATTTCTATATTTAAGTGCTACCTTAGATGCAGTCTCGTATCCCCGCAGTTCCTTAAGAATAGACTTGCCAGATTTCTGAAATGTTCAACCGGGACACCGAAAGAGAAGCCTCCCCCCCCCCCACCTCAGTTTCGCGAGTACTCAAACCCCACACAAAACTAGCTAAGGGTTCACACCCTTAGCTAGTTTTTAGAGTATGTTAGACGGTAGTACATTTTTCCATGCTATGAATAAATGGTCACTAAATTATGAACCGAAATCATAAGTAATAATACATGACCCGAGCAGATAAATTTTATTTCCTACATGTTAATATTTTCAAGTTACTTAAAGAAGGTGAAACACATTGAATAAGGAAAAAAATGAACAATATTTACAGTTACTTTTCATAGTTCTTTTGGTTTCAATATTGTTCTAAATACCTTCACAAGCTAATGCAATAATTATTTTACGTTTTTATGTTACAAATGGCAAAGTAATTATCCGAAATAATCCTTCGTAGTTATTTTCGACTTTTTTGTTCATCTAAAGTCAAATGTATCATTTTTCGGGACGTGAAGTAAACCGGCCGGGAACCAGAATTTTATTTGAAAACCGGGACGTCTGGCAAGTCTACTTAAGGCCCAACGGCACAAGAAATTGAAAAAAACTACCACTAAGACTTATTAATGTTGCAAATATACACTGCTGGCTGCTGGGGAGAGAACTACAGATTTTGTTGCAGGGAGCTCAAAATTTATAGATCCGGTCCTGTTTAAATGTAGTGGCAGTTGATTTTAACTAATTGGGGCTACCCCCTCACCGAGAAAATAGTTTCAATTTCATGGTGGTAATGTTGATTGGGAAACCAAATTTCCCCGTGTTTCGCATTTGTCCTTACTGTGCGCGCGAAAAATCCTGATTTGAGGAATAAACTTTGTCTAGCATTTTTCTTGGTGGAGTCAAAATACAGTAGATGCCGCTTAACATGATCACATTTGGACACAAGTGATTTGATAATAATAACAGATTGATTATAGTAAGGGGATAAACGTTGAATGTTGATTTCTGACCACAATTTTGATTCATGTGCTTGTGAAACGAAATGAATGTACTTGCCATCTATCTCAAGAAGACAATTGAGGTATGGTACTGCTGACATGAACTTTAAAAATGCCTTAGTAGTATTACTTAAAAACTTCAAGGATTAAACAGTATCAAGAATTCATATTATTTTGCTTTATCTCAATGTTTCCGAATCTATGCAAGAGAGCTAATACTGTCTATTAGTTCTTACTTAGATACTAGTTATGAAAATAGTTACATTACATAAAATCTAGCCAATGTTAAAATGACACCATGAGCGTTGTGTATTTTGCGACAATCGCCGGTTGCCTCGTTTGAAGGAGGCCTGAAAAGCAGTAAAAATGTTAATTGAAGGCATCTAGTTGTAAACCATAAAGGAGAAACTTTGTTTATTCAATTATTTTTTGCATTGTTTGGTGTTCTCAAAATAAAATTTCATGCTCCGAAAATAACTACATTAATGAGTTTAACTGCAAGAACAATTTGCACGCATTTGGAGCAAATGATTCCAACCAGCTTTATGGTTCACGACAACATTGTCTGTCTTGTACAGATGGTAAATGAACATGAGCAATTCTTTTTCGGTCTCGATCTCGATACAAAATATAAAAAAGTATATCTCACCTGGCACACATCCAGGCTGGCTAAAGTCTGCTGGACGGCCGTATCCGGGACAACACTCGAACTTGGTGACAATCGTTCGACTTCCTTCATTGGAACCCACCCTGGAGAAAAAAATTGCAAGCGAAATGAGGAAAATAAATTATGCTTTGCTTCATTTTTCTTCTATGTATTAGCCCTATCCCGTCCTCTATTGCCTAAATCATTGCTAAACGAATCAACTCGCTCAATTTTTAATATGTTTCTGGAAGGGAGTCACCAACCAAGGGAGTTTTTTTGTTAACTTAACTACTCGGGGAAAACCAAGCCTGATTTTCTACCCAATTTACAATTGAAATAGGCGGCATCTGTTTTAACAAGCAGGGTGGAAGTTTGATTAAGAACTGGCAACGCACGATATATAGAAGCACCATCTATCGGCATTCCGATATTTTTGACCCAGACCAGAAGCTGAACAACTCCTCATCCAGGACCCGCAGAGGTATTAATGTTTCGTGTTGCAGGTGAGGAATTCGCGTTAGCTCTAAAATTCGTTATTCAAGGAAAATTTCGTGTTAAGTCATTTCGCGTTGTAGTGCACATCCACTGTATGCTAAAAAATCCAACATTGCTTGATTCAAGTAGTTAACTTAAATAACCGTGATGACGTCATTCCTCGGGCAGGCAAAGCTTACTTGGCAGCATTGTAAAGGTTACAAAGGGTTTGATCACAATGTTATCAGGGGCGTAGAAACCAGGTAGCTGTAGCCTCTCCTGAAATATTTTATACGGATCCACTCCCCCGTGAGAAGTTCTCGGGTTTACAATTTTTACCTCTAACCAACCTGAATTCAAAAACGTAGACTCCTTTTTCTTTATAGGAAATTCAATCAATAAACAACTAAGAAAGGAGAGAAAGGGGATGTGAACGTCGTACTCAGTTGTGTCGTGAACTTTTTTTTTCATTCTTTACAAACCTCT
Organism: Uloborus diversus; assembly: GCF_026930045.1. Lineage (NCBI taxonomy): Eukaryota > Metazoa > Arthropoda > Arachnida > Araneae > Uloboridae > Uloborus > Uloborus diversus. The sequence continues at coordinate 91,837,020 of NC_072735.1, forward strand.
CGATTCTTAGAAAAAACGGTTGTTTTATAGTTATACTATAAAAATTGTTTTATAGTTATACTATAAAACACTACATATACTATAAACGCTTATATACTTTTAGCAGTTTCAGACTCCTGCGTGTTGAGAATGCAACACAGTGAAAGAGTCCTCCGAAATGCATGAAAAATGTTTCCACACTAGGAGTGCTCTGCCCCCTGCTCGTTGACGCTCACCAACCCCCAAAGGTTGCTTCACAAGCATATTTGGTTCGCGAAGATTTAAGGCGCATGTTACTAAAGAATCAGTTTAAAATGCGCGTTATGATTATAAGAAAATAAAATTCTATCCCGCTCCTTTCCCCGTAGAAAACATAAATTCAATGAAAAGCTCATTCATTAGAACAATAATAAAGTCTCACTCTAACCGAAGACAAATATAAGAACATATTTGCTGCACATTTTGTGCGTTCAGCTACAATAACAACAAAACAATCTTTGAGCTTGTTAAAAACAACCTTTGTCAAAACAATAAAACAACCTTTCAGCTCGTTTTATTGTTTTGAATGTTAAATTATTGTTCAATAACTAAAAATTTTATTAAAGCTTCGTGCTTTTCCTCTGAATATAATTTTCTTTTTATCCTCAGTGCATCATTTCTAGCAGCGTTTCTCAACCTTTGGACCCGCGGACCGGTAAATGTGTGTGAAAAAGTTTCCCAGACAGGAATGTCTTATTTTTTTTTTTTTTTTTACCTTTTTTTAATGAAAAAAAAAAAAACTCTATGGCTTTAAAGATTTAATTATGTATTTTTATCGTAAATATTTTATTGCAGTTGACTTTTAATAAAATTTAATGTGAAGATAAGTAATTATTGTGATTACTCGTGTAATTGAGCCTTTGACAAAAATCACAGAAAAGTATAAAAAATTAATCACATAATTAACGTAAAAATCATCGCAAGATAAGCTTGAATTTTTATTTATTTACTAATAATTTGTTCTTTTGACAGTAAGAATTGTTTCCGTGACAGGTAAGAATCTCTTAAGACCGATCAAATTTTTCCACGAACCGGTACCGGTGAAACAATCCGCAGACCAGGTTGGCAAGGCCAACCTGTTAGTTAAACGCAATTGAGAAGTTTACTTTCAAAACGGATTATAACCACTTTTTGAAAAACAATTTCTTGTCGGTTTTCAGAATCTCTAATATAAGCCCTATCGATCCATGAATTTCTTTCTTCTCGAAGTGATCTACATCTACTGTTCAAAATTGCGTATACATTGGTTTTACCACCTAAACGGTGTACATCCATCCCTTACTTCTCATCTTTTACAGCTAAGTGGAACTTATCCCTTATTTGCCGGTGCCCACTCATTCAGTTTCATATCAAAAGGGCACATATCCAAATTTGAATTTCCCACTTCTAACTGAAAAGTAGTTCACAAATAAAATAGTGGAGCGAAGCACTGGCTGAGCATTGCCAATCAAGCGTGAATATCCTCCGCATTAAGAAATCGCAGCACCTTGCGCCTTGTGCAAGCCTGTTATCAGTTCAGGTGCGGATCCAGACAGAATTCTCGGAGGGGACCATTTGGAAAAAAATTTAATATTAAAAATATAAATATAGTCCACCTTTAACTAGAGCATTTTTTTTAAAGGAATTTTCACTAGGCGACGCAAGTTTAAACATAAAGGCTGCAACCTTCCCAATAATTTTCCTCTTTTCTTAACAAACGTGTGCATACCTATAACATCGCTTCAAAGTGGTATTCCTGTAATCAGTACTGGTTGTTCTGAGGCGACTGTATAGGACTTTTGATTTAAGATGAAGCCTATATGAACCAACCGTAAGTATAATATTAACTCCGAAGTAAAGGGTGTCCGGGGGCTTCTACTCTGGAAAATTTTCGAATTTGTAGTTTTAAAAATGCATTTACGACGATCTTTGGAGGCTTCTTCCAGGCTTCTTCAATCTTCGAGTTAAACCGAACCATTGCTTGAACCATTGTTTCGGTCACTCGTCTGGTAAGTGCTGATTCTATGTTAGCTACCAGTTTTTTTGGCACTCTTGGCTTCCTTAAGAAGTTTTCCACCTCCAGCTCAGTCACTTCCTATGCCGGACTGATGAGTGCTAATAAGCACGAAATTGCAGTCCTCGGCTGGAATGACTGAGCTGGCGGTGTATTTCATATATAGCCCTGGCTATAGCCCTGGCTATAGGGAGGTTACTTACTGAATATACAATGCCCTGTCTTCAATCTTCGAGTTGAACCGTGCCATTGCTTCGGTCACTCGTCTGGTCAGTGCTAATTCTATGTAAGCTACTAGTTTGTTTGGCACTATTGGCTTCCTTAAGAGGTTTTCCACCTCCAGCTCAGTCACTTCCTATGCCGGGCTGATGAGTGCTAATAATAAGCACGGAACTGCAGTCCTCTGCTGTAATGACTGAGCTGGCGGTGTATTTCGTGTACCTACAACGTTGTTATTTGAATCGGCTAGGGTGTTTTTATTGTTCATACTTGATTGGATCGAAGGTCCTTTTTTACTTCCTTTTACAAAAAAGGAAGTATTGTATTCGCGAAAAAATTTTCACTTAAAAATCGACCTTAATTTCCATTTTACTCAACCCCGAATGAATGTTGAGTTTTTTTTTTTTTTTTTTCCGACTCAACCACACGTGAATAAGTGCCTAAGAACGTATAGATACGCGAAATATCCATTTTGACGATTCCCGAGTTAATTACAACGAGTTTTCTCATGACGTCTGTATGTACGTATGTATGTATGTGCGTATGTATGTCGCATAACTCAAGAACAGTATGTCCTAGAAAGTTGAAATTTGGTACGTAGACACCTATTGGGGTCTAGTTGTACACTTCCCCTTTTGGTTGCATTCGGGTGTTTCTAAAGGGGTCTTTTTCTCCTTTTTGGGTGGAAATCATTGTTAATTTCGATGTAAACTCAAGTGGTGTTATAATTTGGCGGACACTTGGCAATATATCGCCAGTCTTTTGGTCGCCAAGTTGTGTCGCCAACTTGGCGACTAATTTGGCGATTTTATTTATTTATTTAATTATTATTATTTTTTTAAATCTGATTTCAATTTATCCACTGTTAGTGATATTTAGAGAGTAAACTATTGAATCACATTAAAATTGCCAGTAATGGGGAAATTACATTAAATTGGAGTAAAAGGAAGTCATGTGATGCACACATCAGTTCGTTTTTTTTTTTTTTTTTCAAATGTTCAATGAAAAGAATAAAGTAAGTAGGAAGGAGTAATGAGTAGAGTAAAAAAGAATTATATGAAAAAATGTTGAATATTTTGTTCCAATCTAATAAAGTTCATTTCTGAAGAAAATGCGTGTTTTTTTTTTTTTTTTTTTTTTGCAAAAGGGATGATAGCACCAAAAAGGAATATATCCAAAATAAAATTGGCAATTTAGGTCTGGTAAAATTGAGGAAAAATTTACTAGACTTATGCCAATAATCACTTGTTATTCTACCAAAACATTGTGAGAAATTCGAAATTCTAACAGTTAGGGTTTGTGCGTAAAACCTTTTTTTTTTTTTTCGTTTTGCCAAGAAAGTATTAAACTGGATAAACCCCCATAATCCGTTTTGAAAGTAAACTCCTCAATTGTGCGTCTCATATTCCAAGCCCTTCTTCACATAAAATGTGTATTATTTCCTTGGTTGCCTCCTCCCGTTTTTTTCTTCTTTCAAAATTTGTTAGAACTAAAAATACAACAATAGCAGTAGCAGAATTCTTTCAAAGTTTACCAGAATATAAAACTTATTCCCTTTTTTTAAAAGTAACTTCCCTGACTGAGCCAAAATAAGTTCTTTGTGGCTCCCGCCTTGTAATTTTGTAGAACTTTCCAAAGAGCCAAAAATATTCTTAGGGTTGCTTTTCTGTTATTTCTCTTTAATCGCGTCGCTTGCGTAGATAATTTAACCGTTGCTATGCGACGGATCTTCCATGTCGGAGCGGGATGCTTTCTTTCTGCCCGATATTCGCCATAAAGTCAGAATTTGAGTGATAGCTTGCACTACATTTGAAGCTGCCGACAAGGACATAAAATTCGTAATCACTCATATCTGACTCGTTGCCGATGTATCAATACAAATTTGAGAGATGACTTTTGTTTTGGCTTATTGGCGAGTGCTGAAAAATGCATTTCATCTATTTATGAGGAATAGAACCTAACAAGTGGTAGCATTTCTTCCAACTAGGGTCGGACTCCGTCTGAACGTGGAAGAGGAATAATCAATATTTTGAACTTACGCATTCTACAGGCGGTTTGAAGCTCTTTTTTTTCCTCTCTCTCTCTCTCTCTGTCTCTCATCGAAGAAACTTTGGAAACGATTTATTCTTGGGCGTGGAATTAAAAAACTTGTTTCTGCTCCATTCTTTAAAAGGCGTTTAAAGATTAAAAAAAAAAAAGATTTTTAATTTTAAAGACTTTCTATAAGCTTGGTTCGCATTAAAAAGTGTGAAATAAAATAAGTACATGATTCTTTGATTAAAACACTCAAAAATTGCAGTTAATCTTAATATCGTTATATTTACTAGGTGAATTCTAAAGCAGCCAGATTTAAATTTTAAATTAAAGTTTTGTTGGCTGCTTTAGAATTAACCAAGATTAACTGCAAATTTTGAGTGTTGTAATCAAGAAATCATGTAATTACTTTAATTTATACTTTTTAGTGAGAACCAAGCTTGTAGTATAGTTGAGAATTGAAAAACATTTTTTGTACCTTTTTTAAAGTTTTTTTTCGCTTTGAAATTTATTTAAGGTGAAGCGAAATTTAAAACATATTTACACATTATCTATCTTTATTGTTTCTTTTTTTAAAAAAAAAGAGTTTCGCTGTAGTCTTTTATTTATTTATTTATTTAATTATTTTTTATGAGATCCAATTTTAGAAAAAATAAAAGGTTTCAATATTATTGAAAATTTTTGTTCGAAAAAAGACATAAATACAGTAGAGAACCAATCATTCGGGAAGTTCGGGACCATCGCTATCCCGGATATCTGAATTTCCCGGTTTTCTGGATCGCTAAAAAGCGCTATTGGCCGATTGTTTAGAAAACTTAAATTACTATAGAAATATATATATATATATATATATATATATATATATATATATATATATAATATATATATATATATATATATATATATATATATATATATATATATATATATATATATATATATATATATATATATATATATATATATGTATGTATGTATATATATATTATAAGACCTGAAACCCTCACACTTTTCGACGCTTTAAAACGAAAGAAAATGAAGGGAAGGGCAAAAAACAAGTTTTTGAAAGTAAATTGCGATTTTTCTACTCTAGAGTATGAAAACATTTGTTGTCATGAACGTATTGCTTTCTTTTTTTTTTGTAAAGATGTTTTATTTGCGATTACGGTAGTTATTGATAACTATTGCTTTTACATTAAGTTAATATGAATAGAAATTTCATATATGAGTTCTTGCAGCCTTATTAGTCTTCTGTTTAACGATTTCCAGATTCCACGATCAGCTATCCGGAAATTCGCGAATCTGGTTTTCGGCGTTTCCCGCTCTTTCGCTCTAAACGACTATAATTTAATTTAAGGCCATTCACAATAAAATATTGCATTAGAATGCTACAATATTTATTTCTTTAGGTTTCGGTTGGAATAAAACACGAAAATTTTGGACTTACGAGCGTACTTTTTAATTCAAGAAAATATTTCGGAAATTTTGTCCTGCTTAAAGAATAACCCTTTGAAGTTCCTTTTTGTTAACTTTTTCCGAGTTATACTTGAGTAATATGGTATTTATTAAGAAACCGTTCATATTCTTTTAGGTACTTCAAAAAAATGCTTAGTTTATCAAAAATTGCCGAAAACGCGTATTTTTGAAAAATGGCAGGAAAATCGGCAAAAAGTTTCCCGGTTTTTTTGGTTCCCGGATAAAAGGTTCTGCTCTGTACTGCAAATCAATTAAAATTTAGGAATTGTAGTTTTAAATCACACTCCCGAAGTATCGTGAAAATACATTAATTTATTGAGATTTCGACGAAACAGCATGAAAAAACTAAATTGTAGTAACCTACCTGTAGTATTCACCTCACGATATATGATAGGTACCGTGGCTTTTGTATGAACTCAAACTTGTTTTTGAGCGGTGGAACGAACCGAACAAAAAAAAAAAAAAAAGCCCAAAACTTCAAGAGTAGCTATTAAAATTAGTTTTCACAACACAACTGAAAATTATATTTTTCATGCGATGGATAGGGAGAAGGACTTTCATTAGAAAAAAAAAAGTCTCACATAGAAAACAACTCGAAACTTGACGATATAACTAGGAATTGCTTCTTTAATCGAAATCATGACGCGGCCACTACTTTGAATCTCCTCAAACCTTTTATAATTTGATTGTCATATACACACGCAAACATTTTTTAAAATTTTATATACACATGTTCTTATCGCATACAAAACTCATCGCGATCACCAATGATTCCATTGCTTTCGTTAATGAAATGATCCGAGCTAATCGAAGAATGAAGACCCGTGAAATCAGTGACAAACTCAACCTGATAAAGGAACGGTTCACACTATCACCCACAAACAGGAAACCCAGATCACCCTAAACAAATTCCGTTGGGAAGTTTTGGAGCACCCCCGTATAGTCCGGATTTGTCACCCTGTGACTTCCACATCTTCGGGCCACTTAAGAGAGCATTACAGGGAAGCGTTTCCATTCGTACGATGAAGTGAAGGAAACTGGAACAGGACTTCCTCATGAGTCAGCCCCGATCTTTCAACAGCAAAGGCATCGACCAGCTACCGCAACGCTGGGACCTGTGTTTCAATGTCCACGACGATTTCTTTTGATTTATATTAAAAGCATTATTTTTATTCAACCTGTCCACTTTTCATCTGGGCAACCCTTATACATAGAGATTGCAATGTAATTCCGCTCACCTCTTAATGCAGACGTATTTTTCATTCCCACCCTTGCAGCTCTCCTGCTGGACATTGAACTGGGAGTCGCCTCCACTGGAAGAGCCGTCATTTAGCCATTCTCTCAACTCTTCTGGTTCTTCGGCAGTCCTGGTATCCTGGCACACGTTTTCGCTGAAGAAAGACAAGGGGAGTTAAAAACGTAAAATAGAAGATTCCTCTCCAAACTACATTCTCATGAGTGATAGTACAAGCTGCCATATCCCCAAAAAGTGAGGAATACTTACCCCTGATACCAGGGCTGTGGAATCCTTATGGGAGGCATGAAATTGTTGACCATGGCCCAAGGGTCCATGGGCAGCATTGCTGCGAAGGGATTGAAGCCGAATCCTCCGGAATTGGCCCTGGAAAAAGAAAAGGTTTTGAATATTTCTTTCAATCTGATATATACTTAAAAATAATTATATTGTCAGTATTGCAGTGTGTGCTGTTGAAAACACCGTATAATGGCTTGTATGCTGTAATAATCTTGAACCTTTTTTACCCAAAGTATTTTTCAGCTTTTGTGCTAAATGTGCATTTTAGTAATAATTTATTTAATACTTTAATGTATGAGGTAGCTTCAAATAAAAATCCAGTAACAAAGGAGCAGTTTTCTTGGTATGTCTTTTAATAACGTAAAGGAAGTAGTCAAAACGTCTGTGTGAGCCTACCTTTGCCATCGGGATGAAGTCGGTACTGGGTTCTCGATATCAGAACTTTTCTCTCATTAACACGACTGTGGTCTTTATGTGGACTTCCGTACGCAAATTATAATCTCATTTTAAAATTAAGAAATGTGAGCTGTTTTGATTTTAAACCTTCAGTGTGTTTCGATTTCCTTTTTGGTTAGCGATGGTCTCCAGAACAGAACGAACAAAATAAAACGGTCAATAGAAAGGCACCAAAGAGCAGTCATCTCCTAATTACCGTTTTTCCCCCAAAATAGGACCTAATAGAAAATATGAGCCCTTGCATGATTTTTCTCGATACTTCTAATAAAACCCTTACCTCTAAAATAAGCACTCGTTTAGAAGACTTTAAAAAGAAAACCTTTATTTCTGAATGACCAAATACAACTGCTACAAATATGCACATTTGAAACAAAACAAATCGATGTGCTTGCTATAGCTAATAATTTTCAATCTTTTTCATAAACTTGGCTAGAGAAACAGACACTAAGAATTTTATTTAAAACAATAATTTTAAAAATGATGTATTTTGATTCTCAGATAAAATGAGTAAAAAAAAAGTTTTTTTTTCCCTAAATTTGAAAGGATAATCTAAGAAAAGATTATTCACTTAAGAGCAATGTCATTGGTTGCTCCCAAATCTAATGTTCAAGAATTTTTGAGCGTGCACAAATATTAATTATAGTGTATTAAGAAAATAAGACATATCATATCTTTTACAGAAAAAATGTAGAATAAGGCCAGGCTTTATTTTTGGAAAAACACTTTTGGGATTACTTTAAGTGATAGGCCGACTCTATCCCACATGGCTCAAATTTGAAAAACTGTTGCTGCAGTCATATGGAAAAGTTTTGAAGCTCTATAAAAGCTCAGTTTCAGCAAATTAATCTTTTAAAAAAACCAACTCTTTAATGGAAACAAGGTTCATCGCAGAATCGTTTCTTGTTACAAACACTTGAATTTCAATTTTCAAACTTTTTTTTTAAACCTGAATTAATGAAACTTTGTATTTTTCTTTCTTTTTAGAATAAAGTAGTCGAACTTCAATTAAGCAAGGAAACTTAAAAAGGTAAAAGCTTTCTTCGACGCTTTTTCGGTACCCCGACTAGTAGTTCCATGTTGTTCTTAATAGCATAATGTTCCATGATTCCTCACTGTAATGATTTCACTCCGAGTAGATTTGAAACCATTTCAAAGTGACGTAAGTGCTATAATGAATAGTATGAGGGAGTCGGGACGAAGGATTTTTATTAGTATAAGTACTAATTTTTGTCTTAATTTCTCTTTAAACTCAAATGCTGAAAAACTTTCCTACATACTGTGCAACAACCGAAAACCAGAAAAACGTTTCTTATTCCTGAATTTAGTTTACGAAAAGATATGTATAGACTTATTTTATTTATTTATTTATTATTATTATTCTTTCCAATTTTTACGTCATCGCTCTCATTTATGTCGTTAACAACTCTTCTAGTTTTGCAAATACAGAGCATTGTGATGCTAGGAATCATTTATTATTTCGCATGATGAGTAAGGTGACCATACGTCTCATTTTGAACCAGGGGTGATTGTGTTCCGGTATTTTACCGGATTTCCGGTATTTTCATCTTGAATTCCGGTATCTTCATCTTCGAAAATACCGGAACTTCTATATTTTCATAAAAACTCACTTTAGTAAAATTTAGGGCCATGTTTAATGAAACGAAAAAATCCAAATTGAAGACATTTGGTACAATCATAAAGCTAAGCTACGGTCATGTTTTGTAAACTGGGGGAAGGTTGGAAGAGAAAAGTGATAAGAGCTTCGACTCCTGTCTTTGTTCTTCATGGCAGTTGGAGGAATTGATCGTATGCAAATATTTTCTTTATTTTATATTCTGGTTTATGATCTTTATCTGTGCGCGTTCTGTTGTTATTGAACTAATTCTAATTATACTTTATCGTTATTCATATGCTCCTCGTAAATATAAATTAGTTTGTTTAATTAAATTTTACTAGTTAACTCTTACTTTTCATTTTGCTACTTTTTTTGTTTGATAAATTTATTCATTTGAACTTTGCATGTTCTCATTTAAAAAATGAGGTATCTGGATAAATCTGAAGATATTGGCTCCATCGATGCAGGAAAGAAGAACAAGTTTGATTGAGAATGGTTAAACAGAGTGGATTCCTACAATGAAAAGATGGAAATATAGTGTAAAATAATTGATAGGGCTGGATTTTGGTTTTGTGTTTCTTGCAACAAGCCCGTTACATATGCTAATGATGGTGTGAAGGCATTATTGCAATGCAACATTCTTCTACAAATACTCATAAAAGAAACCGGGAATCTTTAAAAAATGCTGGTGTATTAGGCTCTAGTGTATTAGTAAATGAATGTAATTAGTGGTTAAGGATTCAGATACAAAGGAGGAAAATAAAACATTCTTTGAAAAATTTTAAGAAATGAGAAAAATTAAAAGAATTCAATTCCCACCATGCACATGGACGTATGAAGTCCAATTAAAACTTCGAGTTTTAGCCCCAACAAATAACTATGTATCTAAATTATTTATATACATAATATGATGTGTGCATACACGTAATGTGTATATATATGCCCATAAAGACACTTATTCTTCTTGGAAAAAAAAAGTTTAGGTATTTTTTCATGGAGTTACAATCACCCCTGTTTGAACGGGACAGTCCCGTTTTCAGACAGCCTGTCCCGTTCTCCTCGCACATTGTGTCGGGACGTAAAAAATGTCCCTTTTTCTGAAAATTAGCACCCTACTCTTGGGGGGGGGGGGAGTGGAAGACATTAAGCACAGTTGATAAAATACAGAGCGGCGATAAAGTTAGTCACATAAATGAAAAAATAACATTACCAATCAAGCACATTAAGCATAACACCGCGATTCAGTGTATCGATAGAGGTTATCATATTTGGAAGCAGTGGCGGCTAGTGTCTTGAAAAAGTGAGGAGCCAGATCATGGGTGCAATTGCACCGCCCCCCCCCCCGCCTCCAGGTTTTCAATAAAAAGATTTTTTTAAATATATTTTTTTAACATTTAAATTTTAGTAAAACAATTATTTGTGTCAAATAAGTAAAATCAAATTCATTTTAAACAAAGGACAAGCTACAAAAAAGTTAAACTACTAAGTAAATCACGAGAGATTTTAATCTCATGTTTATGCCCATGATTGCCGGCAAGGTGGTGCACTTTCACCCCCTGACTTTCAAAAATGAACTTTAATGAGTGAGATAGGGAAAAGCTACAAAATATATCACGAAAATTATTACTCTCACGTTTATGTCCAGTACGCTTTCCGGCGCTGCAGTACGCTTCCCTTGCAACACCGGTAAGGGGCCGCAAGGGATGCATTTTCACCCCCTGACTTTTCAAAATGAATCAATAAATTTAAAAAAGCAATATTAATCTGAATGTTTTAATAGCAATATAATTTTTAATCTTTTAAAATTATTTTGAACGAGTAAAACTAATTTTATTTTAAGCAAGGCCAAATTACAAAAGTACAAAAATAATGTGATCAAAGAAATATAAAAATTATAAGTTAAATAACTCTAACAAAGATAAAAATGCATCTCAGTATTCGCTTTAAAATAAATAAAATAAAAGTATATAGTCTAAATTTAAAAAAAACTATAAGTAAATCAATTAAAAAACCGGTTAAAAAAATCTTAGCTATGTGCATGAGGGTGCACCCTTCTGCATATAAATATGCCAATGCCCATGGGCCAGATTCCGAATTTTTATGCAGACTAAGAAAAAAAAATCGAACTCTTTTTAGTTTCTTCAAATTATTGACTTGTCACATTCTCTTTAAAACTACATGAGCAGTAACTTAAAACAAGTTATAATTTCTATGAAACAATGGAAAGACATTTGTTGAATAAAAAAAAATGAATTTTGTAACGATACATGCACACACGTACATACAACACAACACACAAAAGTGGTGCAACTAGGAAGTAGATTTTTTTTTTGGGGGGGGGGGGGGCATAATAGGAAAAAAATTTCATCGATTTGATTGATTTGATTTGCTCAAATCTCTCACTTTTGAAACTTGTAGTTTTCAAAAAGTAATTTTTAAAGGTCTCTGGCGATGTTAGGGGTTAGGGGAAAGATCGATGCAAGGGACTTCGCGGAATGTAAAAATTGAAGTCTTAAAACGCGGTTATAGGCGATATTTATTGACCTTAGGAAGAGAAGGAGCTCCGGGAGTCTACCCGATCTTTTTTTTCCCTTTTTTTTAATCAATAGAAATCAATTCATACTCCCCCCCCCTTCAATTTTTGAAATTGCAATTCCAAAAACGTAATTGTCCACAGACTTTTAAGATTTTTTCGGGAATGGTGTCTTGCGCTCTCCCCTAGAATTTTTTTCAAAATTGAAGTCCTAAAAACTTAAGCACAATATTCAATGATATTGTGCGGAGGGGTTCAGAGAATATTCCACTTAAATTTTTCGCCATTGGCTGATTAAAAAGCCTATTTTTTTGATGATATTAAAGGAAGGCGGTTAGGGGGCCCTAGCCCGAATCTTTTCTGAAAATGAAGTCTTAAAAACGCGATTGTAGGACCATATTTGATAACATTAGGGACAGCAATCATTCGAAATTAAAGCTCCAAAAAAGCAATTTTAAGCGATATACGAACTCAATTTTAAGCGATGTTGTTAGGAATTCTGGGACTTTCCCTGGAAATTTTGGGAAATTGAAGTTCTGGGAATGAAAGTTGAGATGTTCCGTAATGTTTTGGACGGGGGGAGGGGAGGATTTGGAGGAAAGACTTATTTTCAAACGAACTTGAAAAAAGAAGCAAAGAAATAGGGCGGGGAGAGGGGGGAGGCTTCTTAACTACCTGTAACTATTGAAAATTTGTATTTCAAAGATTTCTTTTTAAAAGAAACTAAGATTTACTCTAACATTATTATTTTTTTCCGAATTAAAATTCAATACCGTCTCCACTCTACCGAGGAAGTTCTGTTGGGTGAATGCTTTCTAACAATGCTCTGGACAAAAAGGGGAAACGGACATTCCCTGGGACAAATGTCTTGTGTTTGGGATCGGGCGGCTGCTCCGCGCCGATCTTTAAAGGAAAAGTTGAAAATATTAGGATACACATTTCAAGGGGAAAATGCAACAAAGTAAGTCCCACCCACATATTCCTTTTGTTTTTAATTTCAAACATGCAAGAACAAAAGAAAAGAAAAAAAAAGAAAATGAATAAAAAGTTATAAATAATTGTCTGAAAAAAGTGAGGGGGCCGGGCCTCATCTGGTTCCCTCCCACGAGCCGCCATTGTTTGGAAGTATTAACCACTTTGGCCTTTTCTATCAATCACACTTGGAAAATATAAATATCAAAATAGCATTGATTGCGTCACCTCAAAAATTTAGTGGGGGAAAACCGGTTAATGGTGTGGTTGTACAACTGAAGCTTTTAAAACTATCGAAAAGTGCTGCTGTTCTCACTCATTTTTGGCTAATTTTAAGTAATGTTTTGGTTATTTTCAAAACTTTTCTTTTAACAATCCTGTTCTGACCTAGAGACGGAAATAAGAAACGCAAAGTGTCAAAGTTCTCAGATTAGGTTTAATTCTCGATAGTGATTGACGAAGTGTATTATTATGTGTGTGTGTCTATTGAAATCTGAGTGAGGTGCCATTTTTATTTTTAATCTATTAATTTCTATTGTTTGTGATAAACACAAACCGTTATTTTTGAGCAATTCGAATTTCCTATTATCCTCACTTATCCGCTATTGACGTTTCGGTTCCTTTTTCAATGTTGCCACCTAATGATCATCTCTAGTAATACATAAGGCCACACCTATCCATATTTGTAATGTAATTCAATTGTTAAATATATTTATTTATTTCATTTTACACAAACTGCTGAATGGCAACACCTCATTGTTGAAAAGTAAAAGGCGCACGAGATCGTGTTCGATAGATTTTTAATTTAACTGAGCGACGACTTCTTGAGGTGTAACAACGTTATGTGCGATGTTAATAAAGTTTGGTTGACTTTTATAATATAATGGAGTCAAATTTATATACGAGATTAGGGATTTGGTTTATACCTGTTAAGTGAGCTCCGTGAATTTGTTATGTTGCTTGAAGAATAATTAGAGATCCAGATGCATTTTTACTTGTATTTATTTAGAAAAGGACAACAACGAAAATATAACGAAACTACAGCAACGACCATTTCAAATATAGTAAAAGTACTAATGTGTTGCCACAATGGTAAAGATAAATGTATCATAATTTAACACGCCTCCTTACAATTATCTTTATCAATTACAAACATAACAGAAATATATTTTTTTTTACTACGTTCAACGTTTTTGCACAAAATGTCCAAATTATTAAATAATATATATATATATATATATATATATATATATATATATATATATATATATTTATACATATAAATCCAAAACGTTGAACTAAACATCAATACAATTTAGTTTTCTACCAAAAACAAAATTTATATCAATTTCAACATTTTTCTGAACTTGGTAAATTTAATTTTTCCTAACGACTTAGTAAAGATATCAGCAATGTTTGACTCTGAATCTATCTTAAAGATTTCAACAACTCCAGTTTTAACATTTTCATGAACATAATAGTATTGTACTTCAATATGCTTAGAATTTTTCGTAGTTTCCGTATTTAGCAATGGCAAGAGCTCCAGAATTATCTTCATAAATTTTAATAGGTTGAACAATTTCAACAAAAACATCATTAACAACATTTCTTACAAAAATTGCTTCTGTCACAACTTCAGATAATGCAATATATTCTGCAAAGGTAGATGACTTAGTTACACAATTTTGTTTTTTAGATTTCCAATAAATGGGATTTCCAAATAATTCAATTACAAATCCGGTAGTTGACTTCCTATCAGTAACATCTCCTGCCCAGTCGGCATCAACATAACAGTTCACAATATCAGCTTTCTGATTTTGGTTATAAGTTAGTTTAAGATCTTTAGTTAAATACAAGTACTTCAAAACTCGCAAAGCATACTTGAAATGTGTTTCATCATAACTATTCTGAAATCTACTTAGATAATTAACACTGAAAGATATGTCTGGTCTAGTACCATGACTGATGTACAAAAGAGCTCCTATTAAATTTCTATATTTAACATTCTCATTTATATTTGATTGACTCAGTTTAAGATTTATCTCCATTGGTGTATTATGAAGTTTTGAGTTTTTTATATTATACAGTTCAGCTAAAGATATTATATAGTTTTTCTGACTTAATGTTAAGATGTTACTTTTCTCATAATCATATTCTATGTCGATCCCAATATAGCTCTTTACTTTGCCCAAATCTTTCATTTTAAATTTATTATGTAGCTGTTTATTGATATCGTTAATTGTTTGAATGTCTTTGCAACATATTAATAAATCATCAACGAATAAAAGTATATATACAGTTATACTATTTTCAATTTTAACATAAAGGCAATAATCGTACTTACTTCTACGAAATCCTAGACTTTCAATATAATCATTAAAACATTCATACCAAGCTCGTGGACTCTCTTTTAGACCATATAATGCTTTGTTTAACTTATAAACACTATTGGATTTATCATCATAGCCTTGTGGCTGTCTTACATAAACTTCAGATAACACTTTACCATTTAAAAATGCTGTCTCGACATCCATTTGATGTATGTTTAAACTATGCTGACAAGAATAAGAAAGTAACAGCTTTAAAGTTTGCATTTTAGCAACAGGTGAGTATGTATCATCAATACTATCCTTTTGTTGGAACCCTCTAACAACTAACCTGGCCTTTAAAACATCCCCTGGTTTCCTTTTGAACACCCATTTCACATCTAGGACTGCTTTATTCTCCGGTTTTGTCACTAGTGTCCAAGTATTGTTTTTGAAAAGACTGTTCATCTCCCTGTCCATTGCCTCTTTCCATCGATCAGCTTCATTGCATGTTATCGCCTCCTCGAAGTTACCTGGAATTGTAGCATCACAAAAATTCGCATCAACACAATAATATCCGAATTCTTCATGGAATCGAACGGGTGGTTTGACTTGCCTTTTCGGTCTCGTTTCACATTTTAATTCGTCATCATTTTTCGCACTGTCTTTGAAACTCTTTTTATTACTTTGCCCATTAGACACTTCTTCAGACAGTGTCCTATTATTTATATCGTGACTGTCATCTTCATCACCACAGTTTATACACATAATATCTTCTTCAATAATGTCAACATGCCTGGCAACTATTATTCTATTATTAACCAAAACTCTGTATCCAACTTCCGTATATCCAAGCAAAATTCCAAATACAGCCTTTTTATCCCATTTGGTTTCTCTTAGTTCATCTGGTACTCTGACATACACTTTACTGCCATATAGTTTTAATTCTTTTGCAGAAGGTTTTTTGTCAAAAAATATTTCATAAGGTGTCTTCCTCTGTACAGTATTTGTCAATGTCCTGTTTTTCAGATAAACAGCTGTTTTAACTACTTCAGGCCAATAACGCCGATCAACTTTTGCTTCTGCTAGGAGACATCTAGCCATATTCATTATTGTTCTGTTATATCTTTCGGCTGTGCCGTTCAATTCGTGTACATATGGTGGACACGGCTTTATCTGTATTCCTTTTTCTCTTGCAAAGTTATATATCTTGTTATTCATATATTCTTTACCATTATCACATCTCAACTCTTTTATCATCTTTCCAGTTAAATTTTGAACTTCATTTACATATTCAATAAAACAATCACAGACTTGATCCTTCGTCTTAATACACCAAACTTTTGCCAATTTGCTATAATCATCGATAAAAGTAACGAAGTATTTTTCCCCATTGCATCCAGTAGTTCTGTGAGGTCCATTTACATCAGTGTGTACAATCTCCAATATATCTTCAGCTCTTCTTCTATTATTCTTAAAGGGTAAATTATGCATCTTGTTTTCAATACATATAGCGCACTTCATAAATTCTGTTTCTATTTCTTTAGGTATTCCTTCTAATAATTGATTTTTACACATAATGTCCAAATATTTAAAATTTACATGTCCAAATGTACGATGCAGCTTTTCTTTTAATGTTAGTATTTTATTGGTAACATTCGCAAATATTTTATTTGAAACATAACTTACTATTTTGTATAATCTTTCCTCTTTCTTCGCTATTGCTAATAATGTGCCATCAAAATTATAAATTTTTGAGAACCGTCCTTTTGAAACTATTTTATGATTGTCTGTAATCTTCGAATAACTTAATAAATTTGCCTTCATTTCTTTAACATAAAATACATTTTTCAAAGTTACTTTCGATTCAATGTCATAAACAGGAAAAGAGACTTTAATATTTCCAACCTTTGTCGCTTCTAACAACCTTCCGTCTCCAACTTTTACTTTAATTGGGTCCTTCAATGTTACTTGCTCTTCAAAATATTCATCACTATTTATTATATGATCGGTACACCCACTGTCCAGCAACAATTTCATTTCTCTTTGTCATAATACTTTCATCAGAGCTTGACATGTTGCTTTCAATTATTGTAGTATGGAAACTTTCTTCTAACTGATTATTATTTACACTGTGGTTAAAGTTCGCTCCACGTGCGCGATGATTACCAAAACTTTGACTTCGTTCCTGATTATTTGCTAGGCTTCGTCCGCGATAATTTTTGTAACCCCTGCCATGATAATTCATTTTGCTGTTGCCATACCAACAGTTCTTTTTAATATGTCCAGCTTTTCCACAATTGTAACAAATATTTTCTCGTGGGCCCGATTTCTTTGTTTCAATTTTAAAAGCATTTGATCTTTCCATTGGCGCACGGGGGGGGGGGGGGGTTCGTCACAATCATTTTTCTCCTCGAGCGATTTCGCTTTAATTTTGCTTTTCAAATATTCAGCTGTTCTCTCCTTTTCCGGTAAAACGTCGATTAAATCGCCAATATGGCTGTAGTTTGATGGTAATGCTCTTAGCATATAATTCAATTTCTCTTGTTCCGTTACGGTAGCACCGGCTTGTTTAAGGTCGTTCACACACTTTTCAAAGTCATCGAAAAATAAACTTAAATCTGGATAATTCTTTAACTTCACGTTTTCTAAATTATTTCTACGTACAATTTGCAAAGAAGTGGAAGTTTTTAAATACATTGTGTCAAATTTGGCGATAATTTCAAACGCAGAGTCGCATTCATGGATGTATTCCAATTGCTTATTTGTGATAGCGCCATAAATATAATTTGTTGCTTGAACATCTTTTTCTTCCCATTTTGCTCGATCATCGTTAGCATTAACTGTCCGTTGAACCACTTCCTTACACTTTTTGAACTGCAAAAATTTCATCATTCGTGTTTTCCAATTAAAGTAATCTGAACCATCGAAAAGCGGTATACCAATATCACTACTTCTTGCATACGCCATATTAGTTTTCTTTCTCTTATATCACTGTTTCTAAAGCAACTTACTAACAAATCTTCTTGATCTTCGATAGTTTTCAATAACTACTGCTTCTGCTACCGTGTTAAGTGAGCTCCGTGAATTTGTTATGTTGCTTGAAGAATAATTAGAGATCCAGATGCATTTTTACTTGTATTTATTTAGAAAAGGACAACAACGGAAATATAACGAAACTACAGCAACGACCATTTCAAATATAGTAAAAGTACTAATGTGTTGCAACAATGGTAAAGATAAATGTATCATAATTTAACAATACCTTCCCGACTTCCTCCTTACCGTAGGTTGGTTTATACCTTATAGTTTTGCCATGCCTCAACGAAAACTAACCGATGAAGAACGTGCTATCGCACTACTAACGTGCTAAGATGCTATCGCAATTCGGATTGCGAAAGCATCTTTTGAATGCAACTTGCCAGCATTCAAGTGAAAAGGACCCGAAGGGCCCATCGCCAGATGCAGATGTGATTTATTTATTTATTAACTATCAAGCATACTGTTACCAAAAATTCTAAACGAGAAAAAACGTTTCTAGGCCCCTTAGGGATGAAGGATCTATTTGAAACTTCTGATAAGTTTTCAAGTTCACCCCTCTTCAATGATCGCGCCTGCCAGCCCGAGTAAGTATATTAACGATATTAGAAAATCCTACAACAGCAGGCGGTGGACACTTATTTCTTCTGATAGCACAGTTTTCGAGTTCACCCCTCTTCAACTTCCGCGCCCGCCAGCCCGATCAAGCATGATGTTTGACGATATTAGAAAATGCTATAACAACGGGCGGTGAACATTTATTTCTTCTGATAACAGTTTTCAATTCCACCCCTCTTCAACTGTCGCCCCCACCAGCCCCAGCAAGCATGATGTTTGACTATTAGAAAATGCTATAACAACGAGCGGTGAACACTTATTTCTTCTGATAACACACGCAGTTTTCAAGTTCACCCCTCTTCAACTGTCACCCCCGCCAGCCCGAGCAAACATGATGTTTGGCGATATCAGAAAACGCTATAACAACGGGCGGTGAACACTTATTTCTTCTAATAACACACAGTTTTCAAGTTTACCACTCTTCAACTGTCGCCCCCGCCAGCCCGAGCATGCATGATGTTTGGCGATATCAGAAAATGTTATAACAACGGGCGGTGGACACTTATTTCTTCTGAAGAGACGATGACATTGAAATAAGGAACAAAAGGATGGATCATTTGAATCATATTTGCATGTTCCGTTGTTCTGCTTAATGATGAGTCGGCGCCGTTGTTTATGGAGGACACGAAGAAGCAACGCGCCGGGTTTTGTTCGCGTTATACTTTCGACGAAGGTCGTTTTATGAAAGTGGAAAATTCGGTTGCATGAAAAAGACACGGGTTATGAAAGAATATCGAATGATGATATTTCTGTTTATTGTTCGGGGAGTAATAACAGTGACGTGCATAATAATAGATGAAAGAACATTTTATCTATTCATATGTACGCAATAACATTGCTGAAATAGTTTTCGATTTTTAGGGAAATAGTCTTGTTTTTGAAATACTTTCGAACTACTGTATGTTCCAAGCTTGAAGTATCTGGAAGAGCATGACCGTATTTGAGGGGTGGAATTTTAGGGTTCAAACCCCCTCCGAAAATTTTCAACACTACTCCAAAAAAAGAAAAGCTTTTTATTGTACTTTTTTTGCTAAAAAAATTATTATTATTGTTTTATTTTTTATTTATTTATCAAATTCACTAAAAAATGATTTTTTTACTACTGAAGAATCGTATAAACTCTATGCTTTATCGGCAGTATTTATTTTTAGATAGTTGTTGCGAACATCCTTCCTTACAAAACAATACAGCGTTTTCCTTCAAATTTTAAATGTCTGTAGCAAACAAAAACATCAAAATTCTTTAACTTTAAAAGTGCCAAACTCTATATTTTACATTTCTTATAACTGTCAAAAAAAAAAAAAAATAATAATAATAAAAATAAATAAATAAAAATCATCAAGAAGCATTACTTTGAATGCGCGTATAATGCATCTATTCTTTTGAGTTATAAACAAGTAACTAAAATTCAAAAAAATTAAAAACCCCTGACACTGAGTCGCAAATGTAGAATTACGAACGAAAATTGAAAATCCTTTTAAAAGCCTTACATTAATAAAATCAATGGGGTTGTTTCCTTCAGTCAAAAGTACTATTTTAGTCACTAAAATTGATAGAATAGGCAATAAATAAATATATAAATAAATAAATAAAATAAAATAAATAAATAAATAAATAACATAGACTCAGAAAATATTTTTATTTTCCCAACAGTTGTTTTTTAATTAATTTGTTTAAATGTCCGATTTTTCAAATAAGGCGTGGTCTTGATGACATTACAAATGATGCATTTCGGCGCATCTTTCTACCACGGTTCCACGTTATGATAATCAACAAGAGAATTAAAATTGCGCTCTACGCTTGCTATCAACCATATCGTTGCCAATACTCGTGAGTAAAGATGCGAATTAAATATTTTGGTCTGTGAATGGCAACACTGAATGGCATTTCATCATTTGTGATATCATCGGGCAGAAACCATAGACTAATAATAAGAATAGACCGAGCTATGGCAACCCTTTTGCTGCTCATAAACCAAACCATGTGACTAGTGGATATCCTAGCAACAGCGGGCGTTGATCGTAGCAGACGATCGAAATAAAATAAATAAAAATTGATGGAACACGGAAGAATATCTTTTATGGAGTCCGATTTGTAATTTTGTTATTCTAAGTTGTAAATATTTTGTTAATATAGTGAGTTTTTCGTTTAGAAAGTATTGTGCATTTTCTTTAGTCAATTTCAATAACTCTCTAAGCAATTAAATATTCAAGGGCCCAAAAAGAATCGGCAAACGGTAAGATTTTTACCTACAATTTCAATTTAAGATACCGATTAGTACATTTTTGCGTTAACGCAAAACGTTTACGCCAACGCTGACGTAGTAGTTCCGAATGAAATAAAAGTTACTGAAAACTGTGACCAAAAACTATTACTAGTGTCAAAATAATGCATAACTAAAAAAAAAAAAAACTGTTCAATCTCTGCACTTGGAAATTTTTTTTTAATGAAAACACATTGTCTTAAAATACATGTCGAGTGTCAAACTATAGATAATGCTGCCATCTAGCAACCATGCTGCCAAAGTCTTCGCCAAGCCCTTCCACTAGTCACGTGATACATCTATGAACCAATTTTCTTCATCAGCAAGAATGAAAAAGCTCGGTCTACTCTTATAATTAGTCTATGGCAGAAACATAAACAATGAAAGCACACCGATTTAAGTAATTTTTTTAAAATATTAAACTTAAACAAATTATTTAAAAAATTGTCAGATCCCATGTTTTAAGGCATGCTCTTTCAGAAAAAAATACTTTTAAAATTTCAGAAACGACCCCATTACAAATATTTTATTTGTTAACAAATAGAAACTGGCAACAGACAAAATTTTTAAATCATTGCTTTTAATTTCCTTATCGGACAACAATGAATTCGGTTATCAGTCGCGTGAATAAAGGCTTAGCCGTTATTAAAACCTGCTTTAAAAAAACGTTATAGTTAGAATTCAATGAAACATGGAAGTTCCAAACACATTCTGTCAGACGCGAAAAAAAAAATACTCTTTATTTTGGTACTAAATTTTAAAAATTTTAAATATGTTTTCACTGCAAAAATCGCAAAATACCTTTTACAGGTTTTTAATTAATATCTTCGTTAGTTAATGTCATCCGAAAACACAACCTAGCTAAGAACACTCTCGATCAACTCTCCTTTCGAACATTTCTTCTTTTTTTTTTTTTTTTCAAAATCGGTCCATCCGTTTAGGCGCTGGAGTGCCACAGACAGATATACACACACACGTCAAACTTACAACCCCCTTTCTTTGTGTTTCGGGGGTTAATAAGATATCGAATATTTAACAGGGGGGAAGTTATGTAGTGCACCCATTATATTTCATTCCTGCTTTTAATAGATACCTAATGTTTTACATTTGCTCATGTTAATGCTCTAAAAGCCAAACCCGATCGTTTAAATAACGTATTGTAACAAAAATAAATAGAACCTAGAAATGAAGTCAAATTTTACTGACCACATTCCTTCATTTCACAAGAAATGTGTTTGGTAAAATGCTCCCCGAAAAAGAAAAAAGTCTGCTTATGGCCCCGTGAAAAAGTACTATGAAGTGCTATAAAATGTGAAGATAAATAGAAGCAACAATATTTTTTTCTAACGGGATTTATTTTGCATTGTTAAGCAATCACCCAATTAAAACTACAAAATTAAAGGACCAAAGTTTGTTAGTAATTTATCTTCAGGTTATGATACTAAAAATTACTGGGAGCGATCCCTCCCCCCCCCCCCTTTTTTGTACTTTAATTTAGAAAAAAAAAATCATTTTATGTTTTCTCTTTTTTTCTTCTCTGATGAGAGTGCGAATTTTATAAAGTGATACACTTCACCTCAGGATTGTTGGCGCTCTTCCTTCCTTCGTCCATTTCAAAGTTGGTTGCAAACAACTGAAACACGGGTTGCAAAAACCAAGGAGTGGCTACATAAGTTGTTCTCTTCAAGCACCATTGTCGTTACAATGAGAGACGAATTTGAATTGAGAGCTTGTGCCAAACTCTTTGTTTTGGTGCACATAATAGAATGCTTAATAGATTTGCCTCTCAAGTTTACTGTCCTCACCATTTTCTATGAATTCAATGCTCCTGACTTTTCCACTGATCATCAACAGTGCTGAGGAGCACTTTTATAGTTGAATAGTGTCTGATGTATTATATAGAGAGCTTAGGCTATTTTTTTTTTTTTTATCATTTTACTTTCACCTATGAATGATGGGGTGAAGGATTTGCAATTTTTGCAATGATACCTCTTGTACTCATTACATCTCTTTTTCTTTCTTTCTCATTTTTCCCCATTTTCTTCTTTATTTATTTAATTTTTTTACCTTCAAATCAGATTTTCATTTTGCTCAAAGAATCGCCAGAAATGTACCGCGGAGCAGTTTCAAAACTATTGCTTTAAGGCAATGTAACACAAAATGTTACTTTTTCTTCAAAATTTTCAATATTGATGGAATGTATTAATCTTCTTGATACAAAATTTTTCCTGACAGTCGCAGACTAACGTTTTTCTGTATTAAATGACGCACTAACTATTAAAAAAAAAGTTTGAAATCGGTTCCTCCGATAGAGCGCATTAACGTCGCTAATTTAGTTTCTATCGTAGCTGAGTTATTTTCGGTTTTTCTGTTAGTTTATGTCCTCATAGTTTTCTCACGTAATAGCTTGGTACACAGATCGGTAAACAGAGGCGCGAAGTACAAACAAAGGGGGAAAAGAATAATAGCCTCATCGATTTAACCGCGCTGAACAAACACTGTTTACGACTTCGATTGGACAAATGTACACTTCAGATCGACGCTTTTAAAAACTGACTTCGTAACATTTTTCTCACTCGGCTTCCTAAATGAGATTGTGGGTTAATTTAACCCTTATCTGGTGAAGTGACTTTTTTTTGTAACGTAAGGGGTGAGGTGGGGTGCATTTAGCCCTAGAATTTTTTTTTTTTTTTTTTTTTTGTGTGTGTGTTTTTCACAAAATTTAACAAATTGAAGTAGAAAAATTACCAACCAATGAATAAATGCAATTGTGTAAAGTGTTAGTGACATAAAGGCAGGGGCGGATATAGACTACCATTTTAGGGGAGGGTGGGTCATGCTAAAGAATGCCCCCCCCCCTCCGAACTTACGGATTTGAGTGCGAAAATTTTTTGAAACTGTTTGAGTGTCAATAAATAGCAACAAATCGATCAGGAATAAGGCAACTCGTTAGGCATAACCGTTACAGATTTCAGAAGCAACAAAAAGAAAGAGAATTTGAAATATTTACGTTCAAAAAAAAAAAAAAAATCATGAATTGAAAAGATTACTGAAATCCTTGACATTTTATTCATGAAGTATTTGAAAAAAAAATGTGGACGAATACTTCTGTCGTCGGTTTAGGGGGCGAGGTCATGACCCTCCCCTTGTATCCGCTACTGCATTAAGGTACATATCAAGCCATATATCTGTACCTCAAAGCTAGACTAGCGTGAGTCCAAAAGTGGCGACTTTCAGTTTATTACTGTATTGTATGTAGAATCGTATTCCGCATCGAGCCATATGAACCTAATTCTCAAAAAATAAAAATCCTTTGTAATTACAGTTGAACTTGGTTAATACGAAATGTCAAAAATCCACGAATTTGTTCGTATTAGACTTTATTCGTAACAACCGAGAATGGGTGATACTGTGAAAAAACGACGAAATCCTTACCTATGTCAAAAAAGAAAAAACATTAGTACTAATATACCTATTGTAATCTAACTATTTGTACGTTCATAAAAGAATCACTTAATTTTTATAAATGATTTTTTTTTTTTTGGAAAATATTGAAGAAGGAAAATTATAATCGACAATCGTAAAATAGGTTGTAATCCACAATGGAAGATAAACAGTTTTATCTCCGAGTATATTTAAATGTCCACAGGTAAACAAGCAATACGGGCTCTATTTTCTATTTAAAATAACTTTCTTCTCTTCACACAATAAAACTTCTATTACCTAACAAAATGATGAATAATTTTCAAAAAAAAAAAAAAAAAAACCGTATTCAACCACGAACATTTTATGTTAAGAGGTCAGAAAATTTTGTTCGTCTTAGCCGGGACCTTCAATTTAATGTACGAATTATGCGTGAAAGTTTTAATGTAATTAGATAGCAAGCCAAAATTAACGAACAAAATTTCCGCTGTAGCCGTGATTTCGTATTAAACGTGATCGTATTGAGAGAGTTCAACTATATTTATCAGCGTTAAAAGAGT
Organism: Uloborus diversus; assembly: GCF_026930045.1. Lineage (NCBI taxonomy): Eukaryota > Metazoa > Arthropoda > Arachnida > Araneae > Uloboridae > Uloborus > Uloborus diversus. Next base: position 91,862,079 of record NC_072735.1, read on the forward strand.
CCCGTCTTTTGTATGCAACAGGAAAACGTTTTCTCTCTCTCCTGTAAAGTAGCGATTATGTGGCTGGCTCTGGAGTACAGATAGGTAAACATTACAAAACGTTTCAATTTGAAAGTCAGATTTGGTATGTAAGACACCTCATTTCATCATAGGTTGTTTCATATCAGTTGTCTTAAATTTCTTCCATTTATTGTCCATGCAAAAATGTAAATAGACAGTTTCCCGCAGTTTTTTCTTTTTTGCATTAAAGTTAATTGTTTGATCAATTATTTTATCATACTTGACATCCGGAGATTAATTTTTACTTTTTAGTTCATATTACTACAAAAGCGTGTTTTTTTCAGTTTTAGAAACTATAAATTTATTCATTTATAAACCGTTCTGGCATTTTATACACATACAGTCACATTATTATTTTTTTTTCATATTTGAGTGGTATGACTTTGTTTTAACCATATTCATTATCCGTACTGATTTACCATTCCATTTTATTTATAATGATCTTCTTATTGAATGATCTGATTACTTAAACTGGAGAGTGAAAAGGAATAAGTAGAAGACTACTGAAATTTTATAGTTATCTGCCTGAAAAGCAAAAATAAAAAACCCTTGAAAAAGAGCCCATTTACTAAAAGCCCTAATTAAACACATAAATGTGAAAATGCATATTATTTTGTAATTAACTCTTTGAGAACACAAAGCCTTGTCAAATAAAAAAAGTATGTTTTCAAAAGAAAACATACTTTGGTTGCTAATATCAAGATTCTGATTCCGCAATAACTTGGAAAAAAATTAACTTATAAATAATTTGTATTCGATGACTTATAAAATGAATTTTGAACTTTATAGGACAATAATCATTCCATGTCAAAAAAACAAGGCCCTTAAATTAACTATCTCAGATTTTCATTAAACTTCCAGAAATCTTATTCTTTGGTACAAAACATCTATGTATAATTTTTCTGAAAATCTACCATTCATAAAAGAAAATTGCACATGCTTCAGTTTAATATGCAGCTTAAATAGCTTTCAAAAACACTTTTTCGATAGAATTTGAAAATTTAAATTTTTATCATAGTACCTTTTAAAAAAATTGAAAAAATGTATGACTCTTGATGCATTTTATTGAATGCATCCAAATTTTTTCAGAGCAGAATCATAAAGAGATCATCAGTTGCTGATCACTCTGATAATGTTAGGCACTTTTTTACAAAAGCTAGAAGTTTTTAGTATCTGCTGATCCCATTTAGTCCCACTCAGAAACTTTTTGATGTATTATTTAAAACTTCATTAAACTTCAAAAATCTTTATTAACGTTTTTCCAAAGACAATATTTACAAAATTTTTAAAATTTAAAATTTTGTGATTTTATTTTCAGAGTATTCGAACTACATATCAAATTGAAGCTTATGCATTTTTCTTCAAAACGAGCTATTATAAAATTCTGTAGTTTTCATAAAACCTAAGTAATTTTTAAGCAATGCTGGCAATTTTTTTTTAAGTGCTTTTAACTGAAATTAAAAAAACCAATTCCTCTTAAATTATTAATCGCAGATTTTTTTTTCTTCTAAAAATTATTTATAAACTTAACTTGTAAGATTTCTGAAAGTGTAATGAAAATCTGAGATGGTCAGGTTGAGAATTTTTTGTTTTGGTTGCTTTGATATTCTTCCATATGTCTCATGGACCTTAAATGATTGAAAAGATAAAAGAACAAAATCAATAATGTGGAATAAAACAACAAAAAGCTTAAAATAGTAACAAATTAAGTTATCATCAAAAAAATCCGTTGCATTTGTGTAATTGTGACATGACATCCAAATAACTTAAGCCGACGTTTACCGAGCACATCTGTTGTTATTATGAATCATTTTATATGTATTAGAGAAGGCTAATAACAGTTTCGCGGACAGTAACTTCGATGGGTTGACATATGAAGGGGTCGTACTTACGTGGCGAAAGCTCCGTTCTGCTGATATGGAGGGGGTGCCGCGTAGCCCAAACCCCCCAAAGCGAGGAAAGCGAATATCGACAGCATCTTGTCTTGAGAGGCAGAGAAACAAACAAACGATCATCTGCTGATGCGGGAGCACTTCCTCTTATACGCCAACGTCAGCTGATTGGCGCCCATTCTTCGTCGCCAAAGGGTTCGCTTCACTGCGTTGTCACGAGAATCGCTTGTTTATGCATTTTTTTCTTCAAATGAAGAAATCGTCGCTCGTCTGGGAATTGATTTTTTTCCGGGAAGTTATCTTCGCTGCATCCCCTCTTAGTTCAAATCACGCTCATATGACTTGTCTTAATACATTGCAGGAATTCTTTCCGATAATTTAAAAAGTCATTGGTTAGAAGATATTCTTTCCTGACATGTTATTGATTCAGCCCAAGAACTAATTAGCTGCGATTACATTCATTTACGGTTTCGTTTTCAAAGATGCATTGTGATGGCTGAATTGAAGTTGTTCTTTCCAAGTATGCTTGGAAGGAATAAAATGATTTATTAGTGCTCTTTGTTAGGAAAATGTTGTGGTCATTGGTTGGAAAGATAATTTAACTAATTTACTAATGTTAACCATTTTTTTAGTGACTAAAGAGAGATAAACTACAAATTGTTTCCATGATTTTTAACTTAAATAGTGAAAAAAATCTGAAATAAACAAGCTTTTAGTTTAATTTTAAGATTCATATGCTTTTAAATGATTTTATGTGGCGATGAGCTTGAGAATATAATTTTCTATTATGAAATTTTTACGGAAGCAGATTAAGGATTAGTTATGAAAGTATTCTCAAATTAGCCACCATAGAACAGCGTTCATCAATCCAAATATTTAATTATTAAAATTATTTAATGAATATTTTACTTAAAGAGAGGGTCATAACTCTTGTCCGAAAGTGAAACGCAAATAATACAGTTTGCGAAATCAAAAATGAGTACAGAAATAAAGTTTTGTAACGATTATAAGTGAAGATAATAAAAATAAAATGTTAATTACTTACTTAACTAGCGAAAATCAGTGCAAAAGAAAAGGAAGGGGGGGGGGAGAGAAAGGCTGTTATAATCTTACAATGCTAAGTTTGTCCCACACACGAAAGTAACAACGAAAATATTGTCACTTAGATCACAAGTTGACTGAAGCAAAAAAAAAAAGATGGAAAATAAGAGAGAGAGAGAGTACTTTTTTCCCTTCCTATTCGATGTGAAATATTATACAGAGACATACAACTTTAGAACAACAATACGCAATTGCGAGCCAAAAACTAAAAAGTGGATACAGAAGGATCATAGTTTTGCATTACTGATATAAAATTTCAATTATCTCATCTCAATTTTTTTTTTTTAAATCTAATCATCAATTTACACAAATCGACTTCCAAAAGCATTCTACTACTATAGTTAAGCACATACTTTCAAGCAGATAAAGTATCAGTAGGCTAAAGCAAAAAAAAAAAAAAAAGAGAAAAGAAGTTGAGAGTTTTTTCTGCCAACTCGAAGAGGAAAGATTAGAGCAACAATATACAATTGCAAAATAAAAGAGAGAAAAGAAGGAATACATTATAAAAATGGAATTTAGCATTACTGAAATAAAATTGCAATTACATACGCTCAAAACAAATGCAAATTGATTTTTTTTAAAAGAAAGGAAGAAAAACTTTTATTATTAATGTACGCGCAGCTTAATATTAAAAAACACTGTCCGGTAGATTATAAATTGAATGAAGCAAATTAAGAAATAAAAATAAATTTATAAATAAATAAGTAGTTTTCTTTATCAGCTCGAGAGGAAAGATCATACAGAAGCACACTCAGCAACCTTAGAAACGATTAGAAAGCTCACATCGAGAATTTATAAAGATGAATAGAAAGTTTTCGAAGGCATTATATATTTCTTTCAGGGGTTTTTTCTACAACTGAGCATTCACATTCAGTCAGGAAGATTTAAGAAATAAATGAAGATTTCAATGAAATATATTTCCAACAATTAAAAAGAAAGAGCGCAGCATATCCTGGGCGCAATTTGAACCAGGATTGGTCTTCGTGCCTTGCCAGAATCGTATAGCCACCAGACTATTTGTTTTTTCTATTAATAACAAAAATTCGCAGTATATCTATTGTATTCCTATTAACTTTATTTATTGAATTATATGTGTCAATATATCTACATTTTTCTTATTATATCAGAACTAATCCCTTACAGAAGTAAATAAACATTCTGTAAAAGTGATGCAAGTATTGTACCATCTGCAGTTACAAAGAAGTAGTGGCATTGTTTCACGTCACCAATATTTTACCACTAGGGATAGTTATATTTAATCAATTTTACGTTTTCACTTTTTTTTTTAATGAATACGTTTTACTTGTGTATTATTTCACTTAAAAATGGGGTATAATACATTTGTATACCCCATTAGTATACCCCATTGTCCGGAAGTAAAACTCAAAAAATACACAGTAGCGAAATCAAAAATGAGTGCAGAAAGAAAGTTTTGTAACGCTTATAATTGAACATAATAAAAATAAAATGTTTATCACTTACGGAATTTAAATCAATAATGAAAGTTGGATCTCAAAAACTATTCATTCCATAGACTAATTTCAACTATTTCACATCAAGTGATGGCAAAACATCCCAGGATAAATAATTTATTTTCTCTCTCCTATTTTATCCTTATTTACTCTATTTTTGTGAATCATTTTTTTTTTCAGAGAAAAACACTATTTATGTGATTTGTCAATTGATGTGTCAAAACCAATAGAGCTTTTGAATTACCGTGAAAAGATCTATCAATTCCATCTCTTCTCAATCTAATCTCTTTTCCATTGTTGAAATTCATTGTTAGAAGCGTGAAACATCAAGTTTTAATTGATTTTTTAAACCGCTCTTTCTACACGAAAACTGCATTTTAATGCTTCGAGCTTGGTATGATTGGAAAGCTCGCGAAAAATACTTTGAAACACGTTTCACTCGGTTACACTATGCGAAAATGCAAACCCGCTATATTAACTAGAAAAAGTTCTTGAACCGATTTATATAAGTTAGTGAAAATTCATTTTAATTTGCTTTTTCACGCGTCATAGTTAGCGTGAAGTAATTTCTGGATAACATTATGTGTTGCCATTTCCCGCTTGAGCGTAAAGAAATGAAATTCTTGCATTTCTTTTTATTATTGAGGCTTTTTTGGGTAACTACGGGTATTCAAAATATTTTCATTCTGATTATGCGTTCGCGGTTTTAACATTTAAACAAATCTCAAGTTGAAACTTCTGATAAAATTGGCGTATTATTACTACGTCCAGTGCTTTCGCATGGACAATTATATGTTGCCGCGAGTGGAGTTCGTTCATTTGACTGTTGGAAATTTTCTACTTAACGACAAAGGTCGTGCCTACTTTTACAAAGAGCATTGTTTATACAGAAGTTTTACGATTAAAGGAGTTTTGCGGCGTCATTTCATTCAGGAAGACTTCCATAATTGTGAAATTGGCAAACTTTATCGATTGGTGTCAAATTTTTGGCACCAATGCCAGCACGAGTAATATTTTTCTACTTCATTCGTAAAAAAAGAGTATGGAAATGTCTATTTGCAAGGAGCTGGCTACGAATGAAGTCACTCTTTAAGGTGGGGTTCATTTAATTAATCGTTCGTAACAAGGGGGAGGAAATAAATTCCAAGAGGGACATACAATGGAGAGAATGGGACATCAAGCTTTTTTTTTTTTATAAGAACGTTTATGAAAAATAGTGTGACATGTGGCAAAGGAAAGTGTGAAACTTTTGCGACAAAGAGGAAAGGGATCAAAAATTTCGAAAAGTGCATTTGTTAGTTTTCCTCTAAACCGTAAACAAATCAAACACGATTTCTTTCCTTTTTTTTTAAATTGCACTATTATTGCGACTTCCATTGTTTTTGAATGGACAATTTTTTATATAGCAAGTAGGATTCGTTCATTTGACTATTTAAAATTTTACATTCCTAATGGAAGAGGTCTCAGCAACTTAATAATATTGAACTTTTTAAAAGAAATATTGTTCATACAGAAGTTTTACGTATAATCTGAGTTTTACAGCACCATTTCATTCGAGAAGATTTCGACAATTGGGAAATTGGCGCTCTTCATCTATTGGCGTCAAATTTTTGACACGAGAAATGTTTTTTCTTTGCATACGTAAACAAAGAGTAGAGAAATATATATTTGCATACGGTTACCACAAAACAGGGACTGTCCACAAATGAAGTCCTGCTTTAAGGTGGGGTGTTCGAAATAGTAACAGTTACTGACAAGGGAGTGGAAAGAAATGACAAAAGGGACATACAATGGGAGAGAATGTGACGACAAGCCTTTTTTTAATAGGAACGTTTATGAAAAATAGCGTGACATATGACAAAGAGAAGAGGGGGTATGGTGAAGTGCGAAACTTTGTGACAAAGGGGGGAGAGGGTCGAAAATGCTAAAACGTGTAGCATCAGTTATATGCACCGCCCTTAACCATAAACAATTCACAAAGACGACCTTTTTTAAAAATTGTACTATTATTGCGACGTCCAGTGTTTTCGAATGGGCAGTTATATGTTGCCACGAGTAGAGTTCGTTCATTTGATAGCTGGAAATTTACATTTCTAATGACGATGTCAAAGCAACTTACTCAATAATAGTAGACGTTTTATAAGTAATATTGTTCACACAGAAGTTTTACGTATAAACTGAGTTTTCAGTCTTCTTATTATACGTAAAGATTTTGAAAATTGGATAAATGGAGATTTTTATCCATTGGCGTCAAATTTTTGGCAGCAATGCCAGCGCGACAACTGTTTTTCCTTTGCATAGGGTAGCCCGACCAGTGAATGAACAGTTAAGCACAATTTCATTTTTTAAAAATCCTAGTAATTTTTAATTCTATACTATACAGATCGTGATAGCTAAAAGATTTTAATTGATGTATGTAAATATCTCTAAAAAATCACGGGAACTTAAATGGTACCGCTTCCGACTTTTTTAGGTGTTTAAAGAAAAAATGGCACAACGACCCAGTGATTGAACACCTCGAACCAGTAAACGAACACAAATTGGTCCAGTGAATGAACATGATAAATTTTGATTCAAAAAGAAACCAAGTTTCTTTGAGATCTATCTATCTATCTATATACCTATCTATATCTATTTATCTATCTATCAATTTATATAACTATCTATATCTATCTATCGATCTATATCTATCTTTTTTTATCTCTATCCATCTGTCAATATACCTTTCTATCTATTTTTCTATCTACACATCTATCGGTCTATCTCTATGTCTATTTACCTATTTTTCAATGTACTTATCTATTTTCTATCTATCTATTTATCTACATATATATATATATATATATATATATATATATATATATATATATCTACTTATCTGTCCACTTATCTACTTATCTATCTATCTATCTGTTTGTACATCTAAATATCTACCAATCTATTATCCTAATCTATCTATCTCCTTATCAGTATATCTATCTATCTATATCGATCCACCAATCTATATCTATCGGTCTATCTACCTATCTATATATCTACCCCCCCTACTATCTATTTGTATATATCAGTCTCTCTACCTAGCTATCCATCTCTATATTAGTCTCTCTATCTACCTATCTATCTATCTATCAATAAATCTATCGATCTATCTATCTATCTACCTACCTATTCTGTCTCTATATTTATCTACCTATATATCTATTTACCTCCTTTTTTTCATATATCTATCTCTATATCTTCATCTATCTATTTATCTATCTATCTATATACAGACATACATATATATCTACCTATCTATTCTCTTTCTTTGTATATATATTTCTACTTCTCTATCTCTCTATCTACCAGTCTATCGATCAAGAGAGATAAAGATATAGAAAGATAGATGTCGCTAGGTAGGTTAATATACAGATGGAGATATAGATAGATAAAAGATAAAACTCAGTAAAAAGTGCATTGTTTACAAAGACAAAAATAAAGAAATTATAAAATATATAATGAAAAACATAAATAAATAAGCATATAAAACTATCTGCATTACAAAAAAGTACGAAAATGAAAATATCTCAAAGAAACTTCAAATTTCTTTTTAAATCAAAAGAAGTTTTTCCATTGTTCATTCACTGGGTTTTCGCAATTTTTTGTATCCAGTGACTGAACACCCCTCTACCTGAAAATCTACGCATTCTGCATTGACTGAAACAATTTAAATCCATAGCCTAACTATGTATACTTCATTTTTCTTTCGTAGAGTTAAAAAATAAAATTTATCGATAAAAATAATATGTATCAAAATAATTGCTAGCACGAAACCTGCCTTATTATTTTGAAAGAAAGAAAAAACGATTCACGGCAGTAAAAATTTCAAATTTTTTCCAGGAAAAAAAATACGTATCCAAAGTAACCAATCAGGTGTCAGATAGCTTAGAATATCAATAAAAAACGCTTTTGTAGTGAATTTACTCAGGAAAAATTTTTTTGGAAGCTTATTATTATTTTTTTTAATGACCTGCTGTTCATTCACTGGGTGGTGTTCACTCACTGGTCGGTCTACCCTGCCTAAGCAAAAGGTAGGAAAATATCTATTTGCATAGGATCAGCACAAAGCAACATGGTATCCAAAATAGAATTATTTAAGCCAAGAATTTGACGACTACACTAATTTCTCGATGGGGTTGTTTTCTTTAGTAAGAAGTACTACTTTTAGTTACTGAATTTGATAGAATAAACAAAAGAATAACGTGGAACCAGAAAAAACTTTTATTTTCCCAATTGTTATTTTTTATTCATTTTTTAAATGTCCAATTCTGGAAATAAGGCTTGGTCATTATGACGTTACAAGGGATGTACTTTGGCGCGCTACTCCATTGCCGCGCTAAATGTTTACTCAAAAATGGTTACGCTTGCTGTCAACCGCGTTTCCTGGTTATGATAATTTGCGCTGTGTGCTAATGGCATCCGTGAATGTCATTTCATCGCTTTTGAGGCCATGTGCAGAAGCTTAAAAAATGAATTTCAATCTAAGCAATAATTAAAATAACTGTTAAAAAATACTATTTTTTTTCAAATTATTTAAAAAATGTTTATTTAAACCCATGTTTTTAAGCATGCTCTTTCAGAAAAAAATACTTTTAAAATTTCGGAAACGACCCCATTATTAAAATAGCCCCTTTCATCCATTTATTTTGAGATTAACAGACAACAAGTAAAACTGGAATAAGTTATTACTGCTTGGTATTGTGTGTACATAAAAAAATTATATGTGTCCATATATGAAGTAAACATGAGTAAGAGTAGAAATAAAAATGTTAGAAATAGTTAAATTCATACAAGTTTTCTCAAATATTCATTTTTGAATATGATCGAATTTTGACCACTGGGCAAACACTAGTATATATTAAACCACATTTGATTTAAAAAAAAAAAAAAAAAAAAACTGCTTAAGGCTTTCACGGCTGGTCAACATGAAGAAATATCGTTTCGGGACTTAAACTCAGCTACTGTTTATTTCAGCCACAGAATTTGAAGAAACGTCTGGATTTTTTTTTTCCATTTCGACCACGGCCAATCTGCCCGAAAATGTTATATCTTCACACATTTGATAACCTCAAAAAATTACCAAAATTTCCATGCTTATACTTCCATAGAAAGGAGAAAGATCAATCGTCATATTTGGGACAACTGATGATACGTTATTTTCCGTTTCTTCGTCGTGCATATATGCAGCACATGATCATATCCTCCACCCGACACTCCGGTGTCATATTGTAAAGACACCGGAGTACTAAGAAGGCTAACTAGGGCCTTAACGGTTAACAAAAAACTTTTCTTCGTTATCAAATCGGAGGAAAAATAAATTACAGAACGCAGCGACATTTATCTCTGTGAATTCGTCAACTACATAAATTTGACTACAAAAACAATAAACAACTTTATTATACTAGTAACCTACAGTGAATCATATAAAAACAAATAGATCAGGTAGTTTTTACATCACTTTTCTGCTATAAATTTTGCTACACTATTGCTTAGTTATTAAAAACTGTTTGCTGATAACGCTTTATCACCAGTTAGGCATTCTGGTGATGGATGCAATCACGATGTAGCGAACTTTTATTATGCCACATCAAAAACGGGGGAATGGCCTTACTAGTCCATGGGACTTTATTTGGCAAAGCCACCTATCATATACTACACTCCTGTTTGTGAAAATACATCACCACGAAGGACTTACGCGAGTGAGCTGATAATTGCAGGAAATGTAAAGTAGGGCATGATATGCAAATGATTAGAATTGCAGACCGGTAGCGCATGCGTATGCTGAGCAGCGCCTTCTGAACGGCGGATCGAACCGAATATAAATAGACGACTGTAGCGAGGCGTGTATGATTATCGGTGGTTATATGTTAGAGTAAACGTTAACTGAATCTTTGCTATGCCTCTTCGACGAAAGAAAGCGAAATTTGGAGTGCATTATCGAACGCCACAGCGGACGAACACCCGGAGTTATAGTCTGGGGTGCCATAGCATATCATGGACGATCACAATTGCTGAGAATTGTGGGCAATTTGAACAGTACCCGATACATAAACGAAAATTTACAGCACCAAGCTATTCCTTTCCTGCAAGGATTTCCTGGGGCTGTATTCCAGCAGGATAATGCCCGTCCACATGTCGCCATGACTGTCAAATCCTAGTTTGATTCGCAGCAGGTACAGTTTCTTCCTTGTCTTGCATGTTCCCCGGATATGTCACCGATTGAACATGTGTGGGATTTCGTTATGCGGCATCTCGCTCGCTATCCTCGTCCTGTTGCTTCGACAGACGAACTTTGGTTGCGTATACAAACAATATGGAATACTCTTCCACAGGCAGATATTCAAACTTTGTTTCACTCCATGCCGAGTCTTGCAGCAGCTCTTATTGCGGCGCGTGGTGGCCACACAAAATACTAATTTCTATCTCTTTTTATTGTTTGTTTGGTTTGAAAATGTAATCATTTATTTGTACCATTACCACTCAATTGTATATTACATTTCATTCAACTATGATGCTTCCTTCATGGTGTGGCAATTTTCACAAATAGGAGTTTACATTGATAACATGGGCACTGCTCGTCTCTTCCTACGGCACCCAGATTGAAAACCCCTGCGGTAGAGTATAGCAAGTTGCGATTTTTAAAAAAAGATAGAAAGAAAATCCAGCATCCAACCCTTGGCATTTATTTAAATTTTGACGTCTTGAACTCAAATTATGTTTTTCGAATTACGAATTGCGATCGAAACCCACTCGTTAGGTTTCTTGTTTCTACGAATGACTCCTATTGCAATCAGAATTGCGACAAACATAACTTGAATTCAAGACGTCAAAATTTAAATGAATGCCAGGGGTTGGATGTTGTGTATTGGAAGTTGTTTTTTTCTAAAGAGCATTGTGTTATATCGAATCCGAGGAACAATGACACCACGTCTAAGAGGAGGGACATGCTCTTGGATATATGTTGACCAGAAGAGTTTGCAATTGTAGAAAAAATAAATCAATAGGATATTAACTACTTTCAAGTGAAAACAATAAGGAAACGTGATTGCTCAAAAGAAAAAAAAAAAACATGGAAAGTCTAATTTGTAAATTATTTATATCCGTTAATTTAAAAAAAAAATTTTGAATTTAGGGGACGCATTTGTCCCAAAGTCCTCATGTGGGGGGGGGGGTTGATTTGAAGTGTATTTAGGATCAATATTTTATCCAAGATATTCACAAGAAAAATCCTTCAATGACCGTTTATACTTGAATTAAGAGACCTTTATTTTAGAAAGGGAAAAAAAACACCAAATGTGTGCGTTTGGTACTTTTTCTTATTATGGAGATACAGTTTGCGAATGGAAAATACGCTCTGTATCCAACAAATTCTGCATGTATATTTTATTTCATGTTCTTACTATTTATTCGCAACTCCAACAAACTATAATAAGGGACGCTGCAGTCACTGTCTAATGGCGGATGAAAAAGGTAAAACAAACGCACGCCGTAACGTATAAATTGCTTCTAAGCTTAGTAAATAACATAAATTTTTGTTCGTATGTATGATTTTTTTTTTTTTTTGTTCTTCATTCTTTTGAAAATATTTTTAAAAGTCTTTTAATTATTCTGACCCATGTAAAAAGAGATGAGAGAGCAAAAAGTATTACGAAAGTAAGAAATTAATGCAAAACACACAGTAAGTTGTTCTGAAACAGCCATTTTCACGATGTTGAATTCGAGATTCATAAATGTTTGGTTCACTTCGAACAACATTTTCCTTTTGTACTGTTTTTTTTTCTCTCTCTCTCTCTTCATTGGTACTTATTATGTCCAGTTTCGTGACATTTCCGGCATTTAATGACATTTTGGTCACATAGTGCACATGCGTTACCGTAAGATTGTCAGATAATTTATTTCTATGACCATATGATTGTTTATCAAAGGAGGAAGATGATATTTCATTGTGTAATTTACCTGGCGCAAATTTTTTTATTTATGTAATTGAGTTATTTCTTCGAATCGATTAATTTTAATTCTCGCTGTTTCATATGTTTCTATTTTTCAACTAAATGATAAAATTCTCACACAATACTAAAACAATAACCCTGAAATTCCAAGCTTTTATTTTTTATTGTTAAAATTTTTAACGTTCTTTCTGGATTTTTCAATCCGTTCAGCGATAAATATTTTCAAGAATATTTATTTGCATACTGTCCATTTCAGTTAGATGCTGTAGTAATAAGGTTATTTAAATCGATTACTTGGAATTAGGTTAAAGAAAAAGCAGTAATTTTTCAGCATGGCCTTAGTGTCCAGTTAATGTTATTAAGTCCGCTTTTTTTCATCGAAATGAAAAACTAATATTTATTCAAATTCACTCAGAATAAGATAAATAAAATGTGTACTCAGTTTTTTAGCAGATAATTTTGATGTTACGCTGTTGTGGATGCCGATTCCAAATGATGAAGCTCGCAAATAAAAAAAATACGCATAACAAGCTGCTTGTTTTGCCTAAAATGGTGCACGTGGAACGCAATGTTTTACCTTTTTCAGCAATTTTATAAATCACCGCAAGGTAGCGTATTCGAGCTCTGGAGTTGCGAATTTTTATGACCATATGATTGAATATCAAAAGAGGAAGATGATAGTTCATTGTTTTATTTAGCTGGCACAAATTGTTTTATTTATGTAATTGAGTTATTTCTTCGAACCGATTTATTTTAATTTTCGCTGTTTCAAGTGTTTCTATTTTTCAACTAAATGATAAAATTCTGTCATACTATGCTGTGTAAATCATTTACAAAATGCTCTCGGATATGAAGTGGCAGGTCTGTTTTAAATCTTCATACATTTAATTCATTCGTAATGGAAATTATTTAACGGATAAGAGAAATCTCGACAAGATACATTATTCTTTCAGCGATAAATATTTTCAAGAATATTTATTTGCATAGTGTCCATTTCAGTTAGATGCTGTAGTAATAAGGTTATTTAAATCAATTACTTGGAATTAGGTTAAGGAAAAAACAGTAATTTTTCAGCATGGCCCTAGTGTCCAGTCAATGTTATTGAGTCCGCTTTTTTTTTCGTCGAAATGAAAAATTAATATTTATTCAAATTCACTCAGAACAAGATAAAACAAAAAAAAATTTGAATTTTTGGCATCTTGAATTCAAATTATGTTTTTCGCAATCACGAGCGTGTGTGTTTGTGTAGGCGCATGTGTGTGGATGCGTGAGTGCGTAAGTGTATGTATTCGTGTGTCTGTGTAGGCGTTCGTGTGTGTGTGGGACATGGACGCCACCGCCCAGCAAAAGTGGATTTCGGGGGACAGTGCTCAGGACCAGCCGCGCCGCCGTCGGTGGACGGTGGTGCTGCAAGCCTAGTCCAAGCTGAAAAAGGCACGGACACCAAAAATGGTCAAGTGAGAACAATAAGCAATCGTGATTGCTCAAAAAAAAAAAAAAAAAAAAAAAAGAGGAAGAAGTAATTTGAATTTTGACATCTTGAATTCAAATTATGTTTTTCGCAATCACGAATGTGTGTATGTAGGTGTGTGTGTTTGTGTGTGGGGGATGTGTGTGTTTGTGTGTAGGGGGTATGTGTATGTGTGTGTAGGCATGTGTGTTTGTGTCTGTGTGCTGGCATAAGTGTGTGGGTAGTTGTGTGTATGAATGTTTGTGTGTGGGGGGGTATGTGTGTAGGCATATGGGTTTGTGTGCAGCCATGAATGTGTGCGTAGTTGTGTGTATGTGTGTGTATGTTTTTGTGTGTGTGTGCGTGTGTGTGTAGTTGTGTATGTATGCGCGTGTGTGTAGGACATGGATGCAACTTGGAGACGGCTTTCGCTATAGGAGCAGCATCTTGAGGAGCCGGTCGACGGTGATGGTGCGAAGGGTGGCGGTGGGAAAATAAAATGATAGGACGCCAAAAACAGTCAAATGAAAGCAATAAGCAATCGTAATTGCTCAATAAAATATCTACTCATAGATTTTTGGCAGATATTTTTGATGTTACACTGTTGCGGATGCCGATTCCAAATGATGAATCACGCAAATAAAAAAAAAATACGCAAAACAAGCTGCTTGTTTTGCATAAAATGGTACACGTTTAACGCAATTTTTCAATACCTTTTTCGCAATTTTGTAAATCACCGCAAGGTTGCGTATTCGAGCTTTGGAGTTGCGAATTATTCATCGTCTGCATTTTTTTTAGAAATCAAAACTGCTCTTTTTATTTCTTGTACTTTCACTTTGTCTTTACAACTTCCTTCTCCTCCGATATTGCATTAGTACAAAAGTTTTCTACTTGCATATAGTCATTATACGTTTGTGTTGTAAAAAAAAAAAATATGTATTTGTTAGGAAGGTGGTACATATTGTCCTACGAGTTGCGGATATAGAAAGACACAAAAGCTGTAGATGGGAAACTGTGATATCCAAATTGAACAAATTGAAAAGGACATCAATTCCGCGAAAGAAGAAAAATCGAAGAAATTAGGTTGTTTCTCACTTAAGAAAAACATTTTTCCCTGAAAGAGCATGGGGTGAGTTACTTTTTTTTTCTTCATTTTGTCTTTTTTTCTCTCTTAGAAAAATAATCTTAAAAGACATTCGGTCGCTGTTTTCGTTTTCACTGCTGACGTTACACACTGTAAAAACGATTCAGAAACGTTCCTGGAAAATAATGGGCAGCTGATGTGCCCAATTTCTGCCAGTAATATATCTTGCAAATTCCAGGAACTTTTTCAGCTAAAATTCAGTAACCTTCCTGATATTATCTTGGAAGCCTCCTGAAAAATTTAGAAATCTTCCCGTTTAAAACCAGTCGTGTCCGTGGAAATAACATCTTGGCATCATTCTGATTTATCAAGGAAGTTAACAGAGCATTATTGCAAACATGGCCAAAGCTATGCCAGAATTGGAAGTAAGTAACGAGAATTTTACTTGCTTGCAAATCTTGCAAAGCAATGCAGTCCACACTTTTTCTCTCCCATTGGGAGTTTAATTAGCATGGACGGGCCGTACTTGAAGTAAAGCCGATACAGTTTATAAATGCGCTCAATTAATCTTTAAACTGGGAGCTAAAAATATTTTTCACAACAGTGAAAAGTCTGCATTCTTGCGACTTGTAGCAATTCAGGAAACTTTTTGTCAAAAATACTTGATTTTTCTAGGAAGTGGATAAAAACCTTTAAAATCCCGAAACATGACACGGAAATACCCAGTAACGTTTCGGAATTTTTTTACAGTGCAAGTGCACAAATCGCTCGGGTTACCAAAACAAAGTTTCAGGAAATTTCCAAACTTTGTCAAATTAATATTTTATAAACTAACAATTTTTTATCAATTTTACAGATTAAGAGTAGCAGTAGTGGTCAGTGCTTCAGTAGTGACCACTTCAAGGTTTATATTTGAAAAAATAGGATTCTATGTTTCCCAATGGGTTCAAACGTGCAGGAGGTAATACCTTGGGCACGTTCGATGCACTTTTGAATCCATTGGGAGACCTAGAATCCTATTTTTTTCAAATATAAATCTTGAAGTGGCCAGCCACTACTGAAGCACTCTGAAGCACTGGCTACTACTGCTACTCTTAATCTCTAAAATTGGTTTAAAAAAAAGCAAAAAAAAAAAAAAAAGGAACCAAAAACTATTTTTATTTTCCCATAATTTTTAATTAGTTTTTAACCTTCAAGGTTTAATAAACCTTGAAGTGGCCACTATTGAGGCACTGGCCACTACTGGTGTGTTTACCTTACTTTTGACTGAAGGAAACACCCCCATTACCAAGTGGAATTGAAAGAGATTGGAACGCTTCTCTTGCTTTGAGGTAAAACACTAACTTCAACGTTTTTCGCATTAATAATGAAACAATAATGTTTGATATGTTTTTAATCTTGTTTTTACCCTCATACATAACTTAATTTATTTGTTTATTCGCTGAAAAGGGGATCGTTTGCGGTCGAACTGACCTTGAAAGGAAAGAATTGCTAGAGACACGCGAGGCCCTATTCCGAACGGAATCGTTTTCAGGAAAACAGGATCATTCGTCTTTTGGATGGTATTATGCAGTACCACTCAAAAACGATTCCCGGAAGGTCGCGGACACGCGCGCATATGTCAAACGAACCCTTCGCACGCGATTACTATATCATCTTTCGTAGAAAACTGATCTCTGGGATTCGTTGGAGAGGACGGTGAGGAAAATCTTGGAGGTGATAGGATTATGAAATTCGTTTAATCCGTTATGGAAGCATTTCTTAAAAAAAAGCTTTATTATACTTACTTTGTCCTGTCAATTTGTGCCAAAGAGTTCTATAATAGGGTAAAGAGGAACGACTCGTATACTGCTTCCATTGGCCGCCATGATCAAGCACGAAGACCGGTTTTGATATAGATTAGCGTGGTATTTATAATAAAGATTAGAGTGGTAAATATTTCAGTTGACTCGGAATCAATACAGTTTTTTGTATTCTGCCACTCTATTTTTTCCTCTTGCTGAAACATGGAACTGTTGCCAGATTCAGTCTCTACCCTATTATAGGACTCTTTGGTTTGAGTAGGACCAAACTTTCTAATCGTTGCCAACAGCAGAGATGAATAATGGCAAGATAAAACTTTCTGTTATAGGCACTATAACTATTAGTAGACGCTACAACTATTAGTTGACACTACAACTAATAGTTGATACCTTTTTTAAAGCTTTAGTATACTTACTTTATCCTGTCAGTTTGAGTACGACAAACTTTCTAATCTTTGCCAACAGCAGAGATGAATAATGGCAAGGTAAAACTTTCTGAATAGGCACTACAACTATTAGCAGACACTGCAACTAATAATCGACACCGGCGCTAGATGTTGACACTTACAGAAAGTAAGCGGAAAGGAAAGTATTGCAAATTTAAACGCCATTTTATAATTTTAAAAAATAAACTCATAAAACAAAGAACTAAATGCCTATTTAATCAGAATTATAACGTGGCGGTTAATTTTTAATGCATACCTTTCAGTTTATTCTTTATAAGTGTCAGCTACTCGTGTAGTGTAAACTACTAGTTGCAGTGTCAACTGCTGGTGATTTTACCTTAATTGTGAAGTTAATTGTTTTCAAGATTTTACTAATTAAAAATCGTTCATACCAAAAATTAGGTATATCGTTTGCAATGCTTTCGAGCTTTGAATTTGCTAATGAGCAATGGAAAAAAAAATCGATTTCTTTTTTTTTCGGATGGCAGCACGGTAGGGGGAGTAACGAGGGCTTTTGGAACTTTTTCGAACTGTGCAATAATCCTAATCCAGGTAGCTTTCTAAAACTTTGGCTTTTTGTACACTTGTTACTAGTAGTGGTCAGGGCGGAAGGGATCGGCGGGCAGTCGAATTTTTAATTAATTTTTAATCAAGCTAATTTTTTTTCGACCAAGTTAATGATAAGTTTATGTTATGCCGCTACACATAGTTCACTTAATTTTTTTCGCCAAAAAAGAAAAACTTTTCCCCCTTTAAAACAAGATACAGACCATTAGACCATTATGTTACCATCACACCTATTTGGTACGGGTGAGAAAGAAAATACCGACCTGTTCAGGTTCATTACCAAGTTACATTGCGTTATTTCAGAACTGGTGCTCCAACACAAACAAAAATTCAACTCTGCAGTGCCCGAACCGCGCAAAAAATGGTTTCATTGAAAATCATAAAGGTTTCATTTCCGAAACGTATTTCGGAGTTTTAAATTATTTCTGACCAATGTCAAAGAAGTTTTTCCATTTCCTCCATAGTTCATTAACCACTGAAGAGGAATTTCTAAGCTGAAATAAATGTGCGCCCAGTTTAAATGATTTGAATGCAGGAAATAATTGGATTTTGTTTTAAGTTTGTTTAAGGTCATTGATCAAAATTTCTTTACTTTTGACCAACGTTGATTTTGCTCTGGCATGTAGAGGTTACATCGCATTTGCATGACTCATAGGCACACTGCAAAGAACTTGTTTTCCCGAAGAAAGACTTCCTATTTAACTCTTCCTTTTTCCCTCTTTTTTAAATTTTAAATCTCCGTTTACATTATGTTTCAAACAAATATTTTCTTTATATTTTAAGCTGATGAAAGGTTCAAATGTGCATGGTGAATTGAGGAAATACATTGAAATGGTTCCTTTATCGTTTCTTCTTCAAGATTTCTAAATTAAATTGATCTTTTCTAGCGTAGTATCAAATGAATTAATAATGATATTCAAATAATTACTTTTTCTTTAACATTGATTAAAACATAATTTTCAAAGAACACAGCAAACATACAACTTTTTAGCATATCTTCAACAGAAAATTGTGATGAAACCTTTTGTTAACAATAAATAAATGTTATTTTCTGAAAACATTACTATAACATGAAGTATGATGATTGCATCATACATTTTACAATTTACTCTTCAAATTGTTGATTTTTGATTCAACAAAATTATTAAATATCATATGAATTTTGATAAAATATGTTACGTAGTTTATTATTATTATTTTTACAAATTGATGGATGAAGTAATGTCATTTTTAAACTTATGTTTTCGATTTTGAATGGGTGCACACATGTATACAACGTAGCAACATTTTTCATGAGTCGATACTTTTCTCCTTGACACAGTACAGATAGCCTAAAATTTTTATAAAGAATAAAAGTCTTGGATTAAATAGCTGCTAATAACTAAAAAATAAATTTAAATTAAAAATGCTCCTAAATTAGTCTACTGACCTCAGGCTACACCCTAGTATTTTTAAATGTTCATGTCAAGTAAACATCATGTAATTTTACTAACAATAATATGAAAAATGGCTCAAAGAAATTGGATGAACTTTTGTAATAATTTAGGAAAAATTAAGAAAGTGTAGAAAAACAAATAGTCTCTCAGAAATAAACTGTTAAATGTTTCTAAAATCTAATTATGAGAGAAAAATTATTATAAAGAAGTTGATGGAGTAAAAAATAAATTTCTGCCGATTTATCGGTCAATTTTCAACAGCCGATTGATCGGTTATCGGTAATCGGCCAATTTGCTTATCGGCGCATCCTTAGTGAAAAGTAAAGGTTTACTGGCTATATCAAACCGTTGTGCTATTAACACGTTGTGGAAGAGAAAGTATGCAATAAAATTTACAAATCACAAATAATTTCAAATGAATGTTCGTTTCATGGCCAGTTGGATGGAAAAAACTTTCCATTTTTTAACATGCTTTTATTAGCTTCACCTGTAACTATGTATCGTATATGTCCATGCATGTATAATTACGCAACTTCCAATGCAATTTTCACCCACCTCCTCTGCTTGCATTTATTTGAAATTTCACACGTGACCTAAAACCAGATAAAAGGTAAATCATTTTTCATTTTTGTACGCAAAATATCCGCCATCTTGTATTTAGGGGGATTTTGGAATGTCACTCCTGTGTACAAAATTTTTGTTAATAAGTACATTTTCTACATACAAGCTAAGTTTCATGCCACATTTTGTGTAGTTCAACAAAAATTCAAAATAATAGAATACTTTATCCTTTCTGAAAAAAAAGTATATTTTAACCAAATATAAGTGCAAATTAGGCATCTAAATGAACGTGCCACCTTTCTTAGACCTTAAAGTGTACATTTCATTTCAAATATACTTAATTAAAAAATAATCTTAGACAGACTAAACCAAAAGTTTATAGTAATGTGGGTTTACATTGAGTCAAAAAAAAAAAAAAAAAGAATATTGGCATCTAAAATGGGAAAAACATTTTGAAAAGAAACAATTTCAGTACTTAAATGCGTCATTTAAATTCCTTTCACACACGAATTCAACCACTTATTTACATTCCTCGCTACTGACAATGTTTCCATACCCTCTTCAATGCGGCAACGAGTTCAATTTTGATAACGGGCATTCGGCCTTGAACCATTTTCTATGCAATTATATGACAGTACCACAAATTCTTGATCGTACTGTCATCGGTAGAGTTGCTTGACCAGTTTACTACCGAAATTCCTCTTTCTGGTTTAAAATTAACTAGTTGATTTCGAGATATGACATGGAGTAGAATGTTGCTGAAAGATAACATGCGTCACTGAATGTGTCACTGTTGTGCCTCAGATGAAGTATCATGCAGTATTACGGAAGTCACACATTGTTTTATTATAAGATACATACAATTGCCCAATTCCAGCAGCCCTCATGCACTCACATGTCGTAAAGGATGGCTCAAATTTGAAAGAACGTCTTACACAAGATCTCTCATACACTTTACTTTTTAAAATGTCAAACTAGGATACCTTTTCCGTTTACAAATATTTCAAAAAAAGATTCATCACTGCATATAATATTGTTTCAACCTTGTTGTCGTTTTATGAGCTTCCATTTGCTCCAGGAGAGTTATGCACGTTTCTGCTTCATGTTTCTCTTTGGTTTTACTTCGTAGATCCGCATTTGGAACTTCAGTTTATGAAGCTATTCAATTGTAGTTGGCGTGGATACGATAAATATAGATTATTTCCAACACTTGTGGACGTAAGAAGCATTTTTCAACGATTATTTTGGACGATTCGCTTTGATTTGGGTTCCTCTCTGCCAGTTACAATTTTTCTATCTCATTTATTTCGGTTACTTTTTAGTTGGTCAGTCCTTCTATATTCCTTTAAAATCTTATATACCGTAGAGAGTAAAACGTCAATTTGAATTGAGTTGGATTATTTTTTTTTCTAACTTTAAGCAATGATACAATATGGAACTTTGTTTTTTCCTATTTATCACCTTGACGACCCACTTTGAGCAATAAAAGGCTGTTAAAAGGGCGTAAAATTATCCGAGCACCAAATTTCATACTTATGAAAGGCTATCTGTTAACAGTAAACTTTTTCACTACTTTTAAAACTTTTTTTAAATTTACATTGAATGAATAGATTATTCTAATTTTTTGACCCATATAAGAAATTAATATAATTTTCCAATGGGTTAATGTTCTATAAGTTGTTAAAATAATATCTGAAAGGTGTTGAAATTGGTTTACCTACTCATGAATATAGAGTTTAACTCTTTTTGATTTGCATGCGCTCATTTTTCCAGACTCAGGGACAAGTTTTGTTCAAACAGTTCTGATATTCTATTATTTTGAATTTGGGTTGTAATAAAAAAAAAAATCCTGATAAGGAAAACGAAAACTATCCCTCTAAACCCTTCTGCAAAGAGAAAAAAGTCATTGAATTATGCATTAACAAAACGATAATTTTCCAAAGAAGGAAAAGAAGTTGATTAACATACACATTACGAATTGGAACTTGGAACAAAACGAAAAAAATAGCTAGTGAAATAACTGTACACTAAAATTTTCCCTTGTCAAAATTTTCCTGAAATGTAGGATTTTTCCGATTTTTTTTAGGTTAGGTAAATCTTTTATTCTGTTTTGATTTTGTCATTATATTTTTAAAATGTCGTTATTTGTCGCTTTAGTTTACCTCCTTTCCTTTTTAACACGCTTTTATTAGCTTCACCTGTATGTATGTATGTATGTATGTATGTATGTATCTTGTAACGGAATCTTGCAGCTCAAATTTCGCCCACTTCCTGCGATCGGATTCTTTTGAAATTTGGCACGCGACCTCAGACCCGATGACAATGCAATATTCTATAATCAAATTAATTAATTAACTCTTTTAATTGTTAGTTTCCTCCAATTTTAATCAATATTTTGGCATAAATCCAACAATGTGAAAAAGGAAAAATTTTAAAAAATACATTAAAAAATGATCGCAAAAATTATTTAAAAATATCTACAAAAACCTTTAATTTTTCTGCATCAGATAAAATTTGTTCCAATGTTCCAAGGTAATTAGAACATGAAATATAACTGTTTTTAACTAATTTCATGCCAAAATTTAGGTGAGCCTTCAACTGGAAATTCATTGCTGATCAGACCATTGTTGAACAAAACTTTTATTCAAATGCATCTCAAATTTTCAAAGTAATATAAATATGATTTCCGCAAACATACATCGATGACTCACAGTAGCTTCCTAGCGCGGTGCTCTTGTCTTAACTTTAAGATATTACCTCGCACTCGTTTTATAAATAATTTCGTCGTCTGATAATTCTCCAACATAAGACTAAAAAACAGAAAAATAAAATAATAGTTTAAAAAACTAAAAAAACACGCTTTCGTAGCAAAAATGAACTAAAAAGTGAAAAATAATCTTTGGATGATAGTAGTTGACCAATCACTTAATTTTAATGTAATACAAAAAAGCGTGGGGGCTTCTTATCAGTTGTCTTGATCTTCTTCCATTTGTTGTCCATGCAAAAATATACATAGACAGCACCCCACGCATTTTTGTATTACATTAAAATTAAGTGATTGGTCAACTACTATCATCCAAAGATTATTTTTCACTTTTTAGTTCATTTTTGCTACGAAAGCGTGTTTTTTTAGTTTTTTAAACTATTATTTTATTTTTTCATAAGTTTTAAAGTGATGTTATAAGTAGTAGGCTGAAAGTTGAGACCTGTATCATGACACGCGGGAGATAAAATGTAAAATGAAGATTCATTGAAAACGTATTGATCATCTTCATATTTATCCTTGCTACTTGTTTGTGTCTTGAAAACTCTTGCCATAGTTTTGACGAAAGGCAAGCCGGTGAAATACAAGTAGGTACACTGCTATAAGCTTGAAACCAATTTCTGTTAAAGCAACGCCATGGGTTGTCTCATGGAAGTTCAGTAAACTGTAAGAACAATCCGGTGCGTCATAAATTATTTAATGACGCAACGTTCCAGGATTTCACTAATTTCCACAAACTTCTTGTAAAAAAGCAAGTAAATTTGTGAAAAGTTTCCTGAATCTCTTCAAGTTGCTTGAATGATGACTTCTCACTGTTGTGAGAAATATTTTTGGCTAACAGTATGGCGATGTACTCAGCTACTTTATGAAGTGTTTTGCCTCCTGCTCAGTTACTTCCCTTCCAGATTGGCCGGGTCCCAAACAAGGGCGAATTGCAGTCTCTAGATTTAGAAGCTTTGCGAGAATTTTTGGCAAACGGGCTCTTTGGTTTTTGCTTGAAATTCTGCTCTAGGTTTGGCCACACTTGCCTTAGAAGCTACTACCATATAAATGTACCTGTTTTCTTGGAAGGTGGCTGATTTATTTCAAAAATGAGACTGGCTTTTATTGGAAAGATTTCTGAAGTCTTCATAAAAATTCCTGGTCAAGTTCAGGAGGGTTACAGACTTTTAACAAGAAACTTCCCTGCTTTTTGCCAGATACGTTACTGGCAGAAATAGGAAAAGCTAGCTGTCCAATATTTTCCAGGAAAAAAGTTCCAGGTTTCTTTTTTTTTTTTTTTTTACTCTTCAGACCATGCAAAAAGATAGTTTCCCTTTGAGGAGGGGTGAGATTGTAATGATTATCTTCTATACTTTCTGGTTTTGCGTGTAAAGAAAAATTGTAGCTTTAGGCTCCGTCTTCTAGCCAAAAGACAATTTCTAAACGAATTTTCAGTTAACTAAGAACCAACATTGTTGTTTTTGTTGTTATTGTATCCCGTTGAGGCGAATCAAATATTCACTGAATGATTTTGGCAATGTGTCTATTCCTAACTCTGAGTAAAAACCATCCTCTGAGGGGTAGTCAAGGTCATGCATTGCTGCTGTTACAGCTTGGCAGTCAAGGATACGCTGGGGAGTTAGTTCGGTGTGAAGGCAGCTGATATAATTTGGATAGTTTTTGACACCATCAGCAGAAATTTTCACATTCCTGTGGTGTTTCATTCTTAATCTTATGAGAGTAGTAGCAGTCTTCTGTCAGTATTTGGTTCAGTAATTTGGTATTTTATTTGGTTGAAAGGCATTTACATTCGCCAGGGAAGTAGAAATGTAGGTCTGATCCAGCCATTAATCATTACCCTTAGCCCTGGCTTAGAGACGGTAAACTTGCTGCTAAATACCCATGCTTTGCCTTCAATTTATGAATTAAACCGCACCATGCTGCGGACACTCGCTCGTGAGATAAAGTTACTTTGTCTACCAGCTTGTTGGCGCTCTCAGCTTTAATGAGATGACATCTGCCTCCAGCAGCTCGGTTATTCACCCTTCCTGACTGATGAGTTCTTACAAGAACGAAACTGCAATCTCTGGATGTTATAACCGGGCTGTCTGGTGTATTGCGTGCACTATTGGGAGTAATTTAGATACCGCAAACTATCGATTATCGGCTTTCCGATTATCCGCAGTTCGGATTAACCACGGGTTTTTTCACTTTTTAAAAAAAAAATTTATAACGGTTATTACAATTTTTTAAACTTATGATTGTGTTATTGTTCGCTTTCAGCTTTTACATTTATTTTTTACACTCAATGTTAGTAGATGCAATGTAGCAATATTTTTAGCAATGTATGTGTGAGTGTTGCTTAAATTTTTTAGCTACTGTATACTTTAGTATCGTTTTTTATCTATTATTTGAATTATCCGCGGTTTTCGCTTAACCGTGGTTACCGTGACAGTCTGCTCCGTGGGCAATCGAGAGTTGACTGTATTTTCTTTCTGATATGTGGCACCAGACGTTTTTTTTTTTTTTTTTTACGTACTCAGGTAGTGATTAAAATTGAACTTGAATGATCGATCCTTTTTCAGTTTCTTTGGCGAGAACTCGCCATCAGACCTGGTAGAAATTTTCATTCGTTTCACACGAGTCAGAGACAAAAGACTCTGTGAATAGCTGTTGCATGCATTAAAACGCACGTAAATCTCGCCGTTAATGAGTCTTTTCCAGAAGCACAATGCATTTTCAGCCGAGGGTGGAAAGAGTTGCAAGAGTGACGCATCCGAGTTACGAGACGTCGTCATTTGCGTGATTGAAAGTCACAACTGGGCAATATTGCTTTCGCCAAGGGCGATATGCCTCTGAATGTCTCACGATTACGCCATTCTTATGTAAGCTCGTATATGGAAGTAGTAGTGTTCATTTCTGAGGGATGACGTTTTTGTCGCAGCAAATACAAAACGATTGTTGATGTCCCAGTGCAAGGGAACATCCACAACTGCGACCATAAAGTTTCTAATTACATCTGAATCATTATCATTGTCAGGTGTTTTTGTTCGACATCGCATGCAATATGATTTACTGCAACGTAAAATATTGTTACATGCTGCGGTCGAGCGGATGGATGTGAATTCTCTGGGAAAAAAATAATAATTGAAGAGATGAAGCCGAAATTAAAGTCGGAATTCCAGAAAGTTCTGTTTTTCAGTGTTCGTTTGAAAGCGAACCAAAATTTATTGCCACTGTTCATCTTGAATTCCCCCCCCCTACGCATGCGCATTCAGAATGTATCCATAGTAACTGCAGGAGGGGAAGGGCAACCGCGTCCGCGAGATACAATCTAAATTTTGAGTAAAAACACAATCCTTAGCAAATTGTACCCAGTTCTGAGCGAGCAATCTCGATTATTTAGTCATTCCCTGGCGAATAAAGAGCTGAGGTCACAGGACGCATGCCTTACATTCTGTCCCAAAATTGTGTTAACAAACCTTACAAGTCCTCATTAGACTAAAGACAACAGTTGCCAAAAAAAAAAAAAAAAAACACATTCCTTAAAAATTCCAGTCATAATTATGACATTGATTACGGAAAAACTCCATTAGTGAAAGGACAACAGTTCTTAAAAGTCTTTACCAAAAAAAGAATAACAAGAGTTCCGTTAAAAAATTCCATCAGAGTATCATTATATTCAATTAGAACTCATCAGTCATGTAGGTGGCCAAAAGTGTGGACATTTTTTGAAAGTTTCATGGTTTTCAACTTTGTGTGCTTGAAGAATATATTAATTTTCACTTAAAGACAGATGTTTACATATCAAAGTGAAAGTAATTTAATGTAAAATTTAAGAAAGAAAACAGTATTGCAATACATGTATTACAAAAAAAAGTTATGCAACTAATAGTAAGATATATCTTCGATTTGCATTTTTTTTAAAGTGATACTTACACAATCAATACTTAGTAGGATAACACTTATTTTTTTAAAACAACTTCTCAGCGTCTTTTCATCGAGTGAATAAGTGTTTGGAGTTCATCTTTCTTAATCACATGGTGCTAAGTATCAATCATAGATTTAATATGTTGTCTTTTATTGGAAGGACGTTTTTTTCGTACATAAAATTTTCAAACGTCGCCACAAATTTTCAGTTGGATTGAGATCAGGGCTGTTTCCTGGCCATGGTAATTATATCTATGCCGTTATTTTAAAATCATGCTTTGCATACTTTTGCTGTGTGGTATGGAGCTGAATCCTGCTGAAAAATAAATGGTGCTTTGTTGGGAAAGATATCCCTGATGGAAGGTATCAAATTTGGTTCCAGGACAGATTCAATGCATTTTTTGGCATTCAGGATGCCATCAATCACTTGAATTCTGCCCACTTCATCTGCAGACATACATGCCCAAATCACGACATTTGTTGGGATTTTTGTAGTTGCTTTAATGCGATTAGGATGAAGCGCTTCACCTACTCTACGTCTCACTTATTTTCGACTACCAAACAGCGATATTTTACTCTCATCGCTCCAGGTTGCTTGCTCCCATTGATTTTCTGACCATTTAATGAGTTCCTTTGTCCACTTAACTAATTTTTCGCGTTACTTTCGATTTAAATATGGTTTTTTCCTTGAAATTCTAGCTTGTAGTCCAAATCCTGATAACCTTCTTGTTCTTATTCTTGAACTTATTGCAATACCCGCTGAATTCATTTCACATTTAATGGCATCTGATGAAACTTTGTATCTTAAAGGCATAGCCGTTTTATTTTTCTGTCTTCAGTACCATTTGTACATTTTGTTCGGCCTCTATTGGCCTTAATCTCCACTGATTTCGTTTTTTCCAGCACACGAATATTCGATTCCAGCACACAAAGTTGAAAAACATGGAACTTTCAAAAAATGTCCACACTTTTGACCACTACTTAATATCACACAGTTCTGCCTAAGCCCTGGCTTAGGGGTAGTAACTTTCTGTTAAATACCCATGCTTTGCCTTCAATTTATGAATTAAACCGCACCATGCTGCGGACACTCGCTCGTGAGATAAAGTTACTTTGTCTACCAGCTTGTTGGCGCTCTCAGCTTTAATGAGATGACATCTGCCTCCAGCAGCTCGGTTATTCACCCTTCCTGACTGATGAGTTCTTACAAGAACGAAACTGCAATCTCTGGATGTTATAACCGGGCTGTCTGGTGTATTGCGTGCACTATTGGGAGTAATTTAGATACCGCAAACTATCGATTATCGGCTTTCCGATTATCCGCAGTTCGGATTAACCACGGGTTTTTTCACTTTTTAAAAAAAAAATTTATAACGGTTATTACAATTTTTTAAACTTATGATTGTGTTATTGTTCGCTTTCAGCTTTTACATTTATTTTTTACACTCAATGTTAGTAGATGCAATGTAGCAATATTTTTAGCAATGTATGTGTGAGTGTTGCTTAAATTTTTTAGCTACTGTATACTTTAGTATCGTTTTTTATCTATTATTTGAATTATCCGCGGTTTTCGCTTAACCGTGGTTACCGTGACAGTCTGCTCCGTGGGCAATCGAGAGTTGACTGTATTTTCTTTCTGATATGTGGCACCAGACGTTTTTTTTTTTTTTTTTTACGTACTCAGGTAGTGATTAAAATTGAACTTGAATGATCGATCCTTTTTCAGTTTCTTTGGCGAGAACTCGCCATCAGACCTGGTAGAAATTTTCATTCGTTTCACACGAGTCAGAGACAAAAGACTCTGTGAATAGCTGTTGCATGCATTAAAACGCACGTAAATCTCGCCGTTAATGAGTCTTTTCCAGAAGCACAATGCATTTTCAGCCGAGGGTGGAAAGAGTTGCAAGAGTGACGCATCCGAGTTACGAGACGTCGTCATTTGCGTGATTGAAAGTCACAACTGGGCAATATTGCTTTCGCCAAGGGCGATATGCCTCTGAATGTCTCACGATTACGCCATTCTTATGTAAGCTCGTATATGGAAGTAGTAGTGTTCATTTCTGAGGGATGACGTTTTTGTCGCAGCAAATACAAAACGATTGTTGATGTCCCAGTGCAAGGGAACATCCACAACTGCGACCATAAAGTTTCTAATTACATCTGAATCATTATCATTGTCAGGTGTTTTTGTTCGACATCGCATGCAATATGATTTACTGCAACGTAAAATATTGTTACATGCTGCGGTCGAGCGGATGGATGTGAATTCTCTGGGAAAAAAATAATAATTGAAGAGATGAAGCCGAAATTAAAGTCGGAATTCCAGAAAGTTCTGTTTTTCAGTGTTCGTTTGAAAGCGAACCAAAATTTATTGCCACTGTTCATCTTGAATTCCCCCCCCCTACGCATGCGCATTCAGAATGTATCCATAGTAACTGCAGGAGGGGAAGGGCAACCGCGTCCGCGAGATACAATCTAAATTTTGAGTAAAAACACAATCCTTAGCAAATTGTACCCAGTTCTGAGCGAGCAATCTCGATTATTTAGTCATTCCCTGGCGAATAAAGAGCTGAGGTCACAGGACGCATGCCTTACATTCTGTCCCAAAATTGTGTTAACAAACCTTACAAGTCCTCATTAGACTAAAGACAACAGTTGCCAAAAAAAAAAAAAAAAACACATTCCTTAAAAATTCCAGTCATAATTATGACATTGATTACGGAAAAACTCCATTAGTGAAAGGACAACAGTTCTTAAAAGTCTTTACCAAAAAAAGAATAACAAGAGTTCCGTTAAAAAATTCCATCAGAGTATCATTATATTCAATTAGAACTCATCAGTCATGTAGGTGGCCAAAAGTGTGGA
This sequence comes from Uloborus diversus, assembly GCF_026930045.1. NCBI lineage: Eukaryota > Metazoa > Arthropoda > Arachnida > Araneae > Uloboridae > Uloborus > Uloborus diversus. The sequence continues at coordinate 91,891,479 of NC_072735.1, forward strand.
CATTTTTTGAAAGTTTCATGGTTTTCAACTTTGTGTGCTTGAAGAATATATTAATTTTCACTTAAAGACAGATGTTTACATATCAAAGTGAAAGTAATTTAATGTAAAATTTAAGAAAGAAAACAGTATTGCAATACATGTATTACAAAAAAAAGTTATGCAACTAATAGTAAGATATATCTTCGATTTGCATTTTTTTTAAAGTGATACTTACACAATCAATACTTAGTAGGATAACACTTATTTTTTTAAAACAACTTCTCAGCGTCTTTTCATCGAGTGAATAAGTGTTTGGAGTTCATCTTTCTTAATCACATGGTGCTAAGTATCAATCATAGATTTAATATGTTGTCTTTTATTGGAAGGACGTTTTTTTCGTACATAAAATTTTCAAACGTCGCCACAAATTTTCAGTTGGATTGAGATCAGGGCTGTTTCCTGGCCATGGTAATTATATCTATGCCGTTATTTTAAAATCATGCTTTGCATACTTTTGCTGTGTGGTATGGAGCTGAATCCTGCTGAAAAATAAATGGTGCTTTGTTGGGAAAGATATCCCTGATGGAAGGTATCAAATTTGGTTCCAGGACAGATTCAATGCATTTTTTGGCATTCAGGATGCCATCAATCACTTGAATTCTGCCCACTTCATCTGCAGACATACATGCCCAAATCACGACATTTGTTGGGATTTTTGTAGTTGCTTTAATGCGATTAGGATGAAGCGCTTCACCTACTCTACGTCTCACTTATTTTCGACTACCAAACAGCGATATTTTACTCTCATCGCTCCAGGTTGCTTGCTCCCATTGATTTTCTGACCATTTAATGAGTTCCTTTGTCCACTTAACTAATTTTTCGCGTTACTTTCGATTTAAATATGGTTTTTTCCTTGAAATTCTAGCTTGTAGTCCAAATCCTGATAACCTTCTTGTTCTTATTCTTGAACTTATTGCAATACCCGCTGAATTCATTTCACATTTAATGGCATCTGATGAAACTTTGTATCTTAAAGGCATAGCCGTTTTATTTTTCTGTCTTCAGTACCATTTGTACATTTTGTTCGGCCTCTATTGGCCTTAATCTCCACTGATTTCGTTTTTTCCAGCACACGAATATTCGATTCCAGCACACAAAGTTGAAAAACATGGAACTTTCAAAAAATGTCCACACTTTTGACCACTACTTAATATCACACAGTTCTGCCTAAGCCCTGGCTTAGGGGTAGTAACTTTCTGTTAAATACCCAAGCTTTCCTTTCAATTTACGAGTTGAACCTCACCATACTGCGGGTACTCGCTGGTGAGATAAATTTACTTTTTCTACCAGTTTGTTGGCTCTCTCAGCTTCAATGAGATGACATCTGTGCTCACTCTTTCAGACTGATGAGTTCTTACTAGAGCGAAACAACAGATATTAGGATAAGAATAATTATCCGCAAAGCTTTTTAAGCTGAAGAAATAAGAGTAACATTTGATATTTAAAGTCAACGACCCCCTAAAATTGCGATTTGTTAAAGAAGAAAGTAGTTCCAAATATCTTTTTCACATAGGAAATCTTTCAAAATAACATCAACAGTTTCTTCAAAAACCTGTCAGAATAGAAACAACAGCCCCAAATAATTCCTTTTTGAATGCGGACAAAATTCCTCAAAGTTACCTTTAAAACAATTACCACAGTCCCTCAAAATCCTCATCAGCTTTAAAAATTGTCAAAAACTTAAACATTTCTATTAAAAGTCTCAATCATAAAAAATAAATAAATAAATAAATAATAAATGAATAAATAATAAAAAAATAAATTTTAAAAAAACCCAGTGAATATTTTCATTAAAATTCAAAATAAATCTTTCTCAGTAATCTACCGGCTGCAGAAATTAAAAATTCAATAGTGAAAAAAGGCAAAAGAATCAAAAGAAAAATTTCTAATTATTTTGCTATCGAAAGAGTTTTAATGTAAAACCTTATTGCAAGAACTTTATTTACTAACACTCAGGAAAAATGTCAATAGATGAATTGAAATCATTATTGAGTCATATTTTCCGCTCTTAATTATATCGCACAACAATGGGGAAAAAATCAAATTTAAAAACTAAGTTCCATTAATTGAAAAACGATTCTCTGATAGGTGCTTTTTGGCTTCGGCACGCATTGCAAACTTCATCTGAGGCAATTTCTTACGGTACCATTACGATAATACTAGCCTCTTCGTGCAAAAAAAAAAAAAAAATTGAAACTGGGACGATTTGGAACTATTTTTAACTCTCGAGAATCTGTCTTCTACAACCTTATCTGAGAGCAAAAGTATTTTCATACATTTTATGAAGATCCGGCGCAAACCGTGGATTTGAGTAAGGAACACACATAGACACATACACATTTTCTACTTTATTTGTGTAGATAAAGCATTCAACACAAAAAGATTAAAAAGTTCACTCAAAGTTTTAACAATGATGTGCTTCGTCTGACCCCTCCCCCCCCCCTTCCCTCCATCTATTATTTTTATTTAAACCTTTCATGACCTCGGAGAAATATGAAAAAAAATCTTTCAACTGAAATACCTCTCAAAAAAACAGGGATGTTTGTCATCAATTTAACTTTTATTTGAAATGAGATAGTTCTCTGTGTCTGGTGTCCCTACACATTCTAGAATTAACTAGTGGGATAGAACATCCTTCTGGAATTTAATTCTTATTTTCCTGAGTTCCACTGTATAGGCTGGAAACAAAAAGAAGTGAATAAAAGGGATAATCTAATTAATGAATTTATTCATTAATTTCAAAGACAATAAACGGTCAAATAAGACTGTCTACCGTGAAATAGTTCTATTAAGAAAGCGGCGAAATTAAAAAAATAAATTAAAGAGGAAGAAATTTCTTCAAAAGGGTAGGTTCTCTGAAATTTCAGATACAAGAATTCATTTATAAGATATTGGATTCTAACTATCACAAGTACGGATAATGAAGAGAGACATTGCTGCCGATTTCTCAAAATAATACAAAAGAAGAAACCAAAAACAAAGTATACGACGACATAAGGAAGATACGAGACAGCGAGAATCAAAGGGATGTAAGTGGCAAAATTAAAAATTTGGGGATACACAGTACAAATAGTAGGGGAACCTCTCTTCTGTCTTAGGGCAGGAGTTAGTACTAGTATAGCCTTGGTAGGTGCTGCTGTATATATATAGCATGATTTAGAGAAAAAAATCATTTGTTTTTCCTCCAAGATATCATCTAGGCCGATATCTTAAAACGTGTATTACTCAAAATTTGAAAATGTCCACGTACATTCTTGTGCTTCTCACTGCCTCATATGTATTAGTTATCGAAACTGATGGCATGTGTCCACAGGGACTTCATTTTGCTTTGATTCTTTTTCCACCGTTGCTTGTGATACGCACTGAGGATGAGTACTTCGGAAAGCACAAAACGTGTATCACAGATTTTGTGTCTCGAGTGTGTAACAAAAGCATGGTCCTAATCACTTTCTTGACCTTCGTTCCAGCATAAGCAACACTTTTCAAGAAAGGATGAAGTTTAAACACGGTGACCATGCCACTGTGGATTAAAGCACAATGTAGAAAAGGGATTCATTGACCCTACGTGAAATAGAAAAGTCGGTTTTTATGCACGATCACAATCAGGAAGATTGGTAAGAACTATTTCAGCTTCAAGAAGGCAGAAAATTCTTTACACTGTCTAAAATTTAGGAAATCTCCAACCTGTCTAGAAAGGACTGTTATCATAAGTCAACTTATGATAACAGTCGTCAACTGATGAACATACTAGCCTGGGTTAAACAGTTTCATGATGCTGCGATATCAGTACGTTCGTGTGTTGTGCAGTCTGCAGTTTTCGGCTAAAGCCAGCAGTAATGAGCAATAAATAACCAATATCCCACATGAGCATTAAATTCTCGTGACGCTTCTTCAACCGAGTACTGTGTCGTCGTGTCGCACAACAGTGTCCACCACTTGGAGGATGCCATCGGTTGCCATGACATCGCAGTCAACTATGCGAGCGCCTCCCACAAGCAGGGCGCCACCCGGAGCTCGCCCTAGGGCCAACAGGGAGCCGTCGATGGCCCGCGTCCGTCTACGTCCAGCTGAAAAGTCTCCCTTAAGGTGGGAACAACACTGAGCCCCTGCAAGAAACGGGAACCATACTTTAAAGTTGTGTTTCGCTGTAGAAACTTAGTTCAGTATCCAGAAAAAAGAAGCAAATGAGTTTAGTTCTTTTCGAATGTATACTTTTTTTATGCACTTTCTGGTTACAGATAGGGCTAGACCGATGGCGTTTTTTGGCCCGATGCTGATTGTTGGCCGATTGTTCAAAGATGGCCGATGGCCGATTGTTTTCCTCCAAATGGCCGATGGCCGATGGCCAAAAAAAAAAAAAAAATCAAGCAGAAATAAATTGATAAGATTGTCAGGGATTTAAAGGATCATTGATTCATTTCACTTTACCCTCTTTCTACGAATAAGGAATTGTAATCACAAAAAAAAAATCAGATTTCGACCTAAATTTCTATTTTACGATCACCCAATTTATACTTCACAAGTTTTTTCGGCACATCTGTACATATATATGTACCTAAGAACATATAAATAACCGAACTATCCTTTTTGAACACCTCCTCACTCAAAAACGTTATGAAATAGTAAGTTGAAAACTCATACGTACGTAGTATGATTTAAAAGTTCGAGGACAAGTTGTATAAAACCTTACCCTGAATAGTTCCCTTTACCGAAGCACATCTATCTACAAAATAGTCACCTTAAACGACTATGCACTTCTGCCAACGTTCGTATAGCTTTTAGAAGCACTTCTGGAAGACATTTTTCGCAACCACTTGTATGGCCTCTTGCGCTGCTGCTTTAACTTCATCGTAGGGAAGAAGACGACTTTTATATTGAGGATGCACGATTCGATTGGTCAATATTCTGATATGCCAAACAAATAACAAAACGTTTCGTTGGACTTAGCTCCGTGCGACTTTTACCTGTTCCCAGCAAAAAAAAAAACATTTGCATGGACGCCGCTTTCTTCTGTCAGGAGAAGATAAAGCTGCATCATAGAAGATAGTGAAAAATGGCTTCCAGGAGTGTTTCCAAAAGTTATATGAACACTGGCAGAAGTATATAGTCCCTCAAGGTGACCTTTTGAAAGTGGATGTGCTTCGGTAATGTGAACTTTTCTAGGTAAGGTTTTATGCAGCTTGTTCACGAACTTTTGGATCGTACTACGTACAATCTGTATGGGGTATAGTTATGTTTCTCCTTTTTTGACTGCTGTATGATGAAAGAGAAAGAACAACAACCAAAAAACAAAAAAAGAAAGGAAGAAAGGAAGAAAAACAAAGAGACTGTTTAATAACCAATTGATTTGTTTTTTTTAATTGAACATATAACTAAGATTTCAGTAATATTGTAATAATGTATGGATTTAGGTACATTAAACATAGTTAAAAAACATTAAATTATGTTGTTTAATCATTCAAAAAAAATTAAGAATAAAACTATGAAATTGTCAACAAATTTCGCAATTAAAGTGGAAAGATTGCACGTAGACATTTTTTAGTCATCAAATGAAACAAAAAAGGGAGCAGATAAATTACAATATTAAATAAAAATAGGAATATTTTTATATTTATTTAAAATTTATGAATAGAAAAGTTTGCCTTTTTCATAAAAGCTATAACAGTGACATAAATTTTGCTGAAAAAAGAAATAGCCATGAAAAGAGCGAGGTTCTTAAAACGCAGCTACAATAAACAAACTCAATATTTACACCAAGTTAATAACTGAATACATATACTACTTGATCTGATGTTTGCACACATAATATTGAACAATTTGATTGTTTAACCTTTTATGAAGTTTTACAAGCAAGTTCAAATTAAATTCTTGAATTTAACAATAATTTTCTGAAATTAAAAAAATAGCATAATAGAAAATCCTTGAAACTTTCTATAAAAAAGGAAAATAACTTATTCATTGATTTTATATAAATACATAAAAATAGTTACTTACAACAGAAAAAAAATCGATCGCTATTAATGATGCAAAAGAGATGGCGCATTACGAAACGAGGGTGAGAAATACGCAAAATGACATTTCTTGACCAAAATAAATAATCGCTAAATATTTAAGAAATGCTTGAAACGACGAGGTAGGGTAAGGGATGGGGTACCCTCTGATTTTGGAGTAACTCACACTTTGGCCCCAACCTCGGCCTCATTTTTTTAGTACAGAACCGCTACCACCAACGCCTCGGAAGAGTTTCTGAATCTACTTCAGTACTTACGAAAACAAATTCAAAAGTCCCTTTGATTTCCGAATTATGTCACCATTCAAAACGTCCTTAATCAATTTCTTAAATTAATGCTTTAAATTCTTTCTAAACAATAGATAAAGTTTGAAAAAAAAATCTTCAATTTTATGAATGGTGTTATTTTACACAACTCAGACGTACAACTAGAGTTTAATTTCAGAAATTGAGGGAGTGGGAGGAGGGGCACGCAAGTGTTCTCGAAAATTCAAAAAATAGTTGTAAAAATAGAGTTCAAAATAATCATAAACATTGAGCAGAAAAACCCTTTCAAAACTTGCACCCGAGTTTGTTTTGACGTGCGGATTTAAAATATAGCAAATGTCACAATAGTGCGAGTGGGCCCATAACCATAGGGAGACCGTAGGAGTTACTAAAATGCTTATGATAAATATTTTAAAACTTCTGTGATAGAGAAATAGGGTCCCAAAATGTATTTCGACGGGCCCCAAACTTGTAGCTCTGCCGAAGCGATACTGAAAAGACTGCATTACTGTGATTCATATTACAAATGTCGAAAAATTAAAAATTACCGACGGTTCAATGGGAGTCTCACAAAATGAAACGAAATCGGTTTCGCCATCTCATATTTGTTTCCATGGTCTCCAATTCGGCAATATATCAACAAGTGATCGTCAGTCTGAGACGCTATATTAGTTTTGCATTGAAATAAGTAATTAATAGCCACAAAAAATGAGTAAACAGCCTTTTCAGAACACCCGATTGAAAACAAAAAGGGAAGTGCACAACTGGAACGTACGCACATCTCACATGCGAAAATTTATCCTCCCTTAGCTTACCATTTTTGAGTTATGACTTATGAGAGATACATACGTACATCCAGCGGCGAGAAACAACGCAATAATTAACTTGTTTGGTACCTGAATGCAGTATTAAAACCTCTTTCAGGGGGGACTAAAATAGAAATTCATACTGAAATTTAAGTAAACAATTTTATATGAAAACAATAACTCCCTTTACCTTGTATTGAAAAGTAAAACAGCCAAGGTCCTTTTTTTTCAAAAACATCGGCCAATTCCATCGGCTTTTCGATGTTTTTTAAGGCCGATGGGCCGATGTTTCCTGCAAGTTAGCATCGGCCGCCGATGCCGATGCCGCTGGCTAAATTGTTGAACTATCGGCGCCGATGCATCGGTCGAGTCCTAGTTACAGACCCAACGCAAATACTTTTTGTTCCAGAAATGGTCAAGAAACCGTTTGTGGCAAACACTATTATATAAAAAGCCGACTCATACTCAGGCTTTCATGAGCTTTTCATTTTTAGTTTCTAACATTCTTACCTTTTATGAAATCGCAGCTAAATGAATTTTCTTAACGTTATGTAACAAAACAAGCTCAGCCTTTCTACAAATTTAAACATTACTGTACATGGTCTGTCCAGAAAGTAATGTCAGTGTGGCTGTTACAAAACATGTATTGATTCAAAGGTTAAAATAGATATGTAAAAGGTTTCAAAATAGACTGTTCTTGAGTCAATACATACCTTTTAGCGAGATTTACAGACTTTGTAAGTGTAATGGCTGGTTTTTTTCGGACTTGACCTTCAGAAGCCTGATGCAGCTTTGTAAACTGTCTCAAAGTGATCACAATAATATTCTTTCGTGTGATTTTTTCGAAGTAGGATGGGGCAAAGACCAGTAATACGTTGAGGGGAGTCGTAAGGTCAGACCTGTTGGGTGGCAGGGGAATGGCTGACACCTTTGGCCAGGAGTTCAGTTTAGCACATATTTCACAGCTGCTGATGATTCATCACACTCTCTTGAATAGTACTTTTTTAAATGTTTAATGTTTGTGCCATTCAAGGAACACTCAATCGGACACCACGAGTTCATGTGATTTCAGTCACGCATTTTCGTACATGGTGATTGTGGATGGCCTACTAGAGCGGGATTCATCACTGACCTGTTCAAAGCGTTCAATACTAGTTTGTTCCTTCAAAATTCTTAGTAACAGCACAGAAAACTAGCCATTTCGTTAAACAAACCAAAAGAATCAGTTGGCAATGAAAAAAAAAAAAAAAAAAAAATCCGCTCTTCTAGGACAAGACGCGTTTAAACAAAATATGATGGCATTATTTTTTTTTCAATCGAGCGCGACTTGCAAGGAAGGAAAAAAAAAAAAAACAAGGGGCATAAAAAAAAATCCCTGTCTTGACTCGCAATTCAGAAATCTCGCTGGAAGGTTTATATTGACTCAAGAAGAGTTGATTTAGAAACTTTATGCACTTTAACTGTCGGATCAATAGTTGTCTTGTGACCAGGGACGTGCACAGAGGGGGGGGGGGGGGGTAGAAGGACGCCTGTTGTCCCGGGCTTGAGCCTGAAGGGGCCTTAAAATTTTAAAATGAGTAAAATAAGTGTAGGGACGAAGGTTTAAACAATATGAAGGGGGGGGAGTCATTTGTGACAGGCCCCTAAATTTTTGTGCACGCCCCTGCTTGTGAATATCATAACTTCCCGGACAGACCATGCATTTTAAGTTAATTGGATAGATTTTGGTCCCTCGTACCTATCATTTCTTGAAGTTGGGCCTTGAAGACAGTTTCATTTTTTGATCCAGACAAAGAGTCGAGCAATCCCTGATCCAACCCCTCCAAAGGAGTTAATTTAGAATGGGGTTTATGAGGACTTAGTACCACGACAGATTTAACGTGTCCCAATCACCATTAGCGTACAATGAGGATCTTCAACCGGCAAGCAACGATTTACCTGGTAGAATGTGAATCCGGATCATATCAGCTACTTGATCCAGATTTTCGAGCATCCGGAGCACACCTTCCTCCCCTAGCTCATTGTGGAATGCATCGTCGGTGGGGGCCAGCAAGGTACGAGGGACGTCCGGATTTCCCAGCATCCTGCGATCCAATCCTGTGGCGCGGAGGAGAAGCACCAGGGTGGAGAAGCCCTCATTCCTTTCCATCAGCTGAACGAGCGTCATCTTAGGGGGAACTAGGAACTGCGAAACAAAAAGGGAAATGAAAAAGTCTTAGTGCCAAAACATGAGTAAAATTAACCACCAACTTTAGTGGATCACAAAGTCTTTAATGAAGAACAGCCAATAGAAATTTAAACGGTGGTTTTTGTGAATCTTGCTATGAGTTTGGAAAAACTAGTAAATGGTTTTTTCCTGTACCACAACATTTACACATTTATCTTAATTTCAGTAAGTTATTTTTTAATTCCCCCCCCCCGCTTTAGTGCTCTTATTTTTTTTCTGCCCCTCGCCTTTTTATTGCTTGTTTTTAGTCTATATCATGTGTTCTCATTGGTTTTAGTGGTTACCCTAATGGGCACAGCGCCTAATGTGCGATCCTTACATGAAAGTCACGTGACGATTTCGAAATTTCACTGTAAAGTCATCAACGGTGGGGGGGGGGATTCTGCTTCGAGGTTTGGAGAGGTCATTTCTAAAAGAGGGGGGGGGTCCATAAGTATCACTGTTGAGCATAAATTGCGGGGAATGGAGCGAAAATTTTGAACTATAAATCCCCAAAACGCAGCTTTAGGCTATCTTTGGTCACATCGAATGTCAAGTTCCTGACGACTGGTCACAAAGTAATCTCGCTGTGACGTCTTTAAAATGTCACAAAGTGATCAACCACAAATTAATTGCTGCAGAAATGTCATGGTGAAGTCACATGAAACATGTCACAAATGTGTCATACTATGAGACCTCACAATTCTGTCACTTTGTGGCTGTGTGGCTATGACCCTTCGGACTTACAGCGATGTTCCTGTAACTTTACCGTGAAATGTTCGACTATCAGGCTATCAATCTACTTTACCTGTCATATAAATACCATGAACTTTTGACTGTTGTCATGTTTACTCCATGTTTTACTATAGGGTGTTAAGTGTTTTTGCATTGTTGTACGAGATCCAGTGTAACCTTTAAATAGATATTTGTAGTAACTTTTTTGACTATTTGGTGTCTCCCTCTCAGGAAATACGGTTGTTGTAAAAATAGTCATTTGAATTGAATTCTGATGATGACATCAAGTCATCGATGTTAATCGTTAGGTTCAGAAAACTGACTTCTTCACAAAATGGATATCACTAGTCCTGAAGTAAACCAGTTTTACTGATCATGACAAGTGTACGAAGAATTTCCTACCATGCTGAGTTTTTTCCTCTAAAAAGACAACTGATGTTTAGATTCATTTAACGCTCTTTTTTCTTAAAAAATAAAATCTCAGAGTATAATAATTTCCTATTTTACGAATCATAAACCTTAATGACAGTCACATAATGAATTCCGTTGCGGAATTTTATCCATTAGTGAGAAAGTACGGGTGATATTGTTAACTTTTGCGTTCTTGTATGACGAAACAAACTATCAAAAATACACGAAAGGCCAACAGCTAGAATAACATACTTGTAGATAAAACGCAGGGCCGTCCTAAGAGGGGAACGAGCGGGGCAATCATCCCGGGCGCCAAGCTGTGAGAGGGTAACCTAAACTTAGCTTTTGCTGCATTATATATATTTTTGGTATCATTCTTTTTTAAAAGCAGTTTTTAAAAGCTAACACATTAGATTTAATTCTTATCTGGAATGGCACCATCTACAAATATTTCAGATCATGTGTTCAATTACATTCGAAATGAATATAAAAATGTTGGGTACTTTTCCATTGTACGTCCATCCTTCTGTGTGTGGGAGGGAGGAAGGGGGGTGCCAGAAAATACTTGCCCCGCGCACCTTCATCTCTTGGGACAGCCCTGATAAAACATACACTTTTTCGTTTAAATGTTGAGTTTTGTTCTTTGTAATTGAAAACAAAAATAATAATTTGATTGAATACTTCTCATTTAGTCCTTCTGGAAGTCTCTTCGCTGGAGCAGTTGGTAACTTACTCTGTTTTCCTCAAGGGCACCCATATAGGGGGATAAATGGGGGATCAAGCCCCCCCCCCTCTTAGAAATTGGAATTTCCTTGCTTTTAGTACTTTTGTCTTTGCAAAAATACAAAAACATTTCTTTCCCATCCATTAATGAGTAATTTATTAAAAATGTCAAACTTTAATAACTCTAATCTGTACTGAAATCGGTTTCTATGGGGAAAATATCCTGTTAAACCATGAGGAAAATATCTGAGCCCCCTCCCCTTAAAATTTTGCATATGGGCGCCTATGGTTTTTCTGAAGCATTGACTTCATTATGGAGTTAATTTCAAAAAAATTTCTCATTAGTGTGTGTTGTTAATGGTCGCTGCTTACAGAATGGTCCAGAGTGGACTTACCACTCCTTTTTTTTTTCAGCACTATGCTGGTTGAGGTTTAATGTTTTTATACGTAGTTACTTCAAAGTGTTAAGAGTCATAAAAATCGGTAGTCGCAATACAGATAAGTTCTACGCTATGTTCTGGCTCAGGTTTCGTGACAAAACATCTAAGAATCCCCAAAACTCAGAAATGAGAAAAGATTCTTTTAGAGCGAAATTTAGTTTCGCGCAAGTTTTCTTGCAAAAGGACATATCAACCAAAGCAAAGAATAAAAAATCTATGAGATTTCAATGTAATCGTTATTTACACAGTGAGCTTTTCTGACTCCACTTTTACTCAGGCCACTAAAATCGCTCATGAAGAAGAGATTCGACACACTTGTTGTTAGCAATAGAAGAAAACAGAAATTCTTACCCTGTCAATAACGTACAAGGTTCCACCACAGAACCTGTTGTCTGGACTCAGGACCGTAGCACACTGGACCAGGACTTGAGGCGCAGCATGAGGAAACTGAAATGGCGAAACAGATTAGAGCTTGGGGGAGATCGCCCCCGAAGAGGCGATAAATTTGTGAAGGCTGACAGGGAGGAGATTAGTATTTGAAAGAAAAAATAATAATAATAGAATGCCAGTGAATATCTAAATTGAAAACATGTAAGAGCCGATTCTTACGAGTTGATGCAAGGAATCATACTCGTAAGTTTAAAGAGAAATAAAATTAAAAGTTAAGTACCTCCTCCTTACACCGCAGCCGAACCTTAAGAAATTATTTCATCATTCATCACCAAGTTCATATTTTTTCAATTTTTATGTTTTTGTTTTTAAATTTTCAGTGGTAAAAAAAATTAAAAATTTTGAAATCGGCATTTTTGAGAAAACTTTTTTTCAAAAGACTGTGGAAAGAAAACTGAAATACACAGTTCAAAATTTTGCATATCATTTTAGGCAGAAAAAAAATATTTTTAACAAAACAAACTGCAACAAATTATGTTGTACCGTTTCTGAGATGAATAATTTTAAAGATTTTTCCGAAAATAGTGAGGAATGATACCTGGGTCGCCAAATTTGGTGACCTGCTTCTCGGTCCAGGAATATCTTTGGATAAACCAAAATATACCCTAATCTTACTTTTTCATGACTTTTAACATATGATACATTCAAAAAATTCTAATCCTATCAAGGACCCTGGCTGAATTGACATAGATGCTACGATAAACTATACAATGTAAGTGTGAGTTATGTATGTTATATTTCGAAGCTGTAATAGAGGCATATCATATTTTGAATAATTTAATTTTCTTGAGAAATTATTTCCCACTTTTCAAACTTAAAAATCATCTTTTACATACTGCTACATACTATTTGGTTTTGAACTACATCCGCTAAAACCTACAAAAGTGCCGACAATGGCATAGAAGGTAGTTGAAAATGTGTTCTTCCATTCCCCCCCCCCCAATATTTCCACGAATTATTTGCCTACACGAGTTCCCAAAATGCGATTACTTCTGGTCAGAACCGTTATTTAAAAAAGGGCCGGATCCTCCAACCCCCCCAGCTCTGAGAAATGAAATGTATTGGCATGTATGTGGGTTTGGTGTTGCTGCTTTTTTATATAATATGCATTGAGTATGTACCCTATGCCCCCCCCCCAAGGAAAATTGGAAATGACAAATTCATTCCAGTTTCAACATGGAACCTTTGTTAAAAATTAAATTTTGAAATTGCAAGGTAAAGAAGGGGGATAATAATAAACGACTTAACTTTGAAGCAAAAATAAAAACTCAAGTTCCTTGAGCTTTGAAAATGTTCGAACTCCTAAAATACCCTTTAGGCTGCAGACTTCGACAGTGAGGCAGCTAGGAGTTTATTTAAGAGAGGTCTAATTAAATGTTAGGTTTTAAAAAAAAGTTAAAGCTATTCTAATAATAAGGATGTCCTCTAATCGGATTTTGCTTAAAATCCTCTGACAAACTAATTGCTCCGATTTTTAAAGTGTTTTTACCCCAACTCCTTTTTAACAAAAGAACTCCAGACCTTAGAGCTCAGATATACTCAATGCAGGGGTGCCTCCCCCCCCCCAAGAGCAAGGACGCATCCCTCCTAAATATCGCAACGTCTCTCCCAAAAGCAAGAATCCCACCTTAATGAGAAAAATACCCCCCCCCCCCTCCAGGTGGGCACCCTGCTCAATGTCTTTTTCTTCTCATTGCTCAGATCATGTTTTGGCCTTGAAGTTGCTTCTTACTAGGAACTACGTTTTTGGTGTACTTTGTCGTATCATCAATTTTTCGTAAAAGATTATGTTTTTTAATTTAAAAAGGGGGGGGGTATATCTTTTGAAATTCTATTTTCTTAAAAATTACACAAAGGTAAAAAACATTTGGTAGAATCCATGTCAATTCAACAAGGCGCGTAACATGATGGTCTCGGATTTTTTTTTTTTTTTTTGAATTTAACATATCGTCGCCTCAGAGTTACAGTAAGACATCTAATCCCAGAAATAACACTAAAATATCTTACCGTTGCTCTGAGGCGACAATATGTTAAAATTCATAAAAAAATTAAGAAATACATTTTTTTCTTTTTTCTTTTTTTTTTTTTGCCCAAAAAAATTTTTGGGCCGAGATACAGGCAACCAAAGATGGCGGTCCTGTCATGATTTCTCACTTGGGATTTTCGTCAAAATCTTTAAAATACATTGTCTCAGGAACGGTAGAACATATTTTATTGCGATTTATTTTATTTAAAAGGATATTTTTTTTTTTTTGAAAAAAAAGTAAAAAATATTTTTTTTCATTTTTCTCAAAAATGTCAATTTTAAAAATTTTCATTTTTTTTACAGCTTATTTGTACTACTGAGCACTACGTTCCCTGAAAAGGAGAACTTCCACTTTTTTGTTTAACAGATTTTAGAGGCATTTGAAAAAATGAAGGTTTTTAAGGAACTCTTTATTACGTAATGGCAGACCTGAAAATTCAATTTTTTTTCCCGCAGCAAGTGGTCAGAAAACACTTTTAATTCAGTCATATAGCGCAACTTTCATTTTGAGTCGCCATTTTATTCAGGTTATTAAATTTAGTGAGAACAAGATGGCATTGCGCTTAACTATTACGTAGCGCCTTTTGGCGCTACGCTGAAAGGTTGCGTGGGGAAATACAACGAATTGGCTGGAGACTGCGTTCTTGTTTTCATAAATAATAAAACTCCTGGATAAAGTGGAGACTCAAAATTAAAATTTCGCTATATAACTTATTTAAAAGTGTTCTCTAGCCACTTATTGCGAAAAAATTGTAAGACCTCAAATTCGAGTTTTCTTGTAATGCGAGCAGGAAAATTATGTGTGAACAGTGGCGTAGCGTAGGGGGAGGCAAAGGGGGCACTAGCCCCGGGCGGCACTTTGCTTTGGGGCGGCAAATTCTGTAACACTACATTAACATCGAAAAGGTTTTTTTTTTTATATTAAGACGGCGCTTTGCTAGGGATGTATCACTAAATCAACATCAAAATGGTTTTTTTTATTTATTTACTCATCAGTTCTAGCTTGTCTCAGGAAAATTTTCTCGTTGGAGCACGAGCACGAAATACTGGATACTGACATGCATGTGGACCATCATCACTGGCGCTGACATAGAAAGACGAGAAGAGAGAGGACAATCTCGTTGGAGAGGATTATAAATCACAAAGATCGACAAGCAGGCAGGGGAGGACTGGGTCCCCCAAGAGGGCGCCAACCGTAACTACCAAAGGGCACGAAAGAACTAAGGTTCAAGGGCGCAAAGGTTTTAAAGGTGTAAAAATAAACGAAAGCGCATAGGTTCGAGGACGTGAAAAAACAAAGACACGCAGGTTTGAGGGAGCCAAAAAAAAAAAAAAAAAACGAAGGCACACAGAGGACGATCGAGGGCGCCTCGGCCCGCAGGCCAGTTCGCCCCTGCAAGCAATCACTGCCTTAAATAGCGTGATTACGCCTCCACGTCTTTCCCTTGACGGGACTAAAAAACCTTATGCGCCCTCTCGGTATGTTCTGCGCCCTTTTGTTCCTGAGCTCCTTTTTTTTTTTTTTTTGCTTCCTCAAACCTGAGCGCGCTTTTTATTTATTTATTTATTTTTTGCGTCCTTGAACATGTGCGCATTGGTTTTTTTTTTTTTTTCTCAAACCTATGCGCGTTTTTTTTTTCTTTCTTTTCTCTCTCTTTTCTTTTTTTTCTCCCGCCTTTGATCCTGAGCGCCTCCGTATTTTTTTCACTCTCAACCCTGAGTGCCTTTTTTTTTTTTTCACTTTATTTTATTTGTGCCTTCGAACGTGTGCGCCTTTGTTTTCTTTTCTTTGTGCCTTCCGCTCGAACCCTGTGCGCATGTTTCTTTTTGCTCCCTCAAACCTGTGAGACTTTTTTATATTTTCATTTGGCCCTTTGAACTTGTGCGCCTTTGTGTGTGTGTGTGTGTGTGTGTGTGTGTGTGTTTTTGTGCGCCCTTTGAGAGTTAAGGTTGGCGCCCTTTTAGGGGAACTGGTCCGGCGCTGTAGAAAGATCCATTTTTGGGTCCGAAACGTAAATTTCGAATAAAAAAAGAATTATTCATCGAATTTTGTTTTGAAAATGTCTATAAACCTTCCCAGCACTAACCTAAATAAACTGAAAATTTTAATGAAATCGATCCGGTAGTTTCTGAATTCCCCCCGTACATATACATCTGGATTTTGTGTTTTATTTATATAAAGAAGATATTAATGCTAAATTATAGGCACACTTAATTTCATTCGTAATCTTCAGTGTTATCGTAAGTAACTTCAATAGATATACATAATCCGAGAAGGTTTGTGACTGAAGATCTGTGATGCGACTTATATGCAACATACGGTGCTTCAAGATTTATTATTATTTTTTTAATTTACATTTATTTCACTTTAGTTCTTTATTTATATTTATTTTTAGTAATATTTTTTTTAATCTGAACTTTTTTTCGGACATGGGGCTCATAGAAGTGAAGCCGATACTAGGGTTTTACATCGAAAAGTAAATGATTGTACATCAAAAAGTACAGTCGGAAACAAACTGTGAAAAAAAAAATAGATCGTTTTGATGATTTTTTAAATATTTTAGGGGGGGGGGAGAGTACCACCCTCAGGGTCCCTCTTTGCTACATATGCTCATCTTTTTAAACTTTTCTTTTCTCTAGTCCCTCAGAAGAATGTTAACGATTAATATAATGCTCCCACTCCAAATAAAAATATTGGCTTAGAAAAAATTGAGAGGGGGAGGAGGTTGATCTCCAGAACTCCAAAACGGGGTGGGTAATATGGGGAAACAGTGATCATCTTTGCAGGACCGGATCTATAAATTTTTTACCCCTTGCAACTAAATCTGCAGGGCCTCTCCTCAGAGGCCAGCAGTGTATATTTGCAACGTTAGTAAGTCTTAGTGCTAATGTTTTTCATTTTTTTTTTTCAGTTTCTTGGGCTATCGGGCCTCTTAAGACCGTGCACCCCCCCTCCCCGCACTGTGGGGTCTGCGGGTACGCAGCTCCGGACCTGCATATTTGGATTCAGGGGGTCATTTTAAAAAACGACATTTTATACAAAATTTTACAGAAACGACTGATACAATCGATATTGATAGTGTTGTTAAAGAATTTCCGTTGATGAAAAGTAGAAAATAAAAATTTTAGGTTAAGAAGAAAAAATCTTTTCAAGTAAAAAAAAATTTATCGGTCAGGTAATTTATAATCATATTTTTTCTTCTTCTTTTTAATAAAAGGTTTAAGAAATACTACCAGGGACAGTTTTAGATCATGTTTCAAATGTTTTTATCTAGGAAAAATATTGTCTCTCATAATGCAATAGTTTTTGAAAAATATTAATTAGAATTTTTGGATCAAAACTACTTCCTGTTGAAGTGAGATTATATTAAAATGTAAAACATGTTTCAAATAATAAAATCTTGTTTTCGTCGAAACCTACGCTACGCCGCTGTGTGTGAAACAAGTTATCATTTTCATTTCTGAATATTCTTACTCATTTCAGTCATTTCTGAATATTCTTACTCATTTCGGAGAGAGCCCAGACTCCTAGTCCAGTGGCGTTGCCAGAGTGACGCCACTGAACTTGGTTCTGTACACATTGTGCTTTTCATCAACTGTTCTTCCTTCTGAAGCATTTCGAGTTCGTTTCTAGAACGTAGAAATAGTCAAGAGATGGCGCCATGAGAAAAGTTGAAAAATATCTTTTCATCATTTGTTCAGTTACAATTTTAAGACTTTGGAAAATACGGAGACGTAAAAAAATTTATTAAAAAATTAAATAAACGAACAGCTTTGGCTCGGAGAAAAGTTGCTCTAAGAAATGACTTAAGGGCACCTGAAGTAATTGTAAATCTTCAAACTTCGGCACATAATTAGAATTTGATTGCAATTTGAAATTTGGAACCGATTTACATGAGTGAGTGCCCGTGTCTCCAATAGCAACGGGGGGGGGGGGGTCCTTCCCCATAAGGTGACTATACGTCTTGTTTTGAGCGGGACAGTCCCGTTTTTCAGTAGCCTGTCCTGTATTTTCATTGATCAATGATTCGTGAACTAGCCAGGGCCAGGACCGCCATTTTACAGTTGTCTGTGGGCAAGGTTCTGCGTTTAATGTCAATATATATTGTATCGAAAAAAAAGAACATAACTATGGCCACATATACGGAAATATATTAATGTCTCAAAGCCTGGGTCGAGGGAAATCGCCACCTCTGGACTTCCCAAAACGACGGGCCTTTCCAGTGTAAGCACGGTGTAAAGTGAAAAAAGAAAGCAGCAGCTTGAAGCAGGAAAAATTCAAAACTGAGTGAGAGAGAATTCTACCAGAGAAAATGCGAAACACTTTTTTTACATTAAATTTTGAAATTTTAATTAAAAGATTGAAAAGTTATTTTCTCAACTTATTAATTTTTCACCATTTTCTAAAATTAATTTGCTATTAAATATTTTTAAATATAAGCTAAAATGCTTTGTTTCTATTTCCTTAAATAATACGGATTTTTTAAAATTAAGTGTTAACTATTTAAATTAAATTCATTTATAGTTTTAATGTGAAATGTGGTATGTATTATGTTTGTGTATGATATTGTTATCTCGCGTGGCAAGATTTAGGAGGAAATTTGGCAGCTTAAAGAATCTGTAATTGCTAATAAGGATACCTTTTTGTAATAATCAGCTGTTTAATACAATATCTTAAGTTATTCATTCTTAAATACTTTTAAAATGCCATTTAAAAAACAATATTTTAATTCTTAAATCAGGTTTATAAAATGCTAAAAAATTTCGGATGAGTATTCCGCTATTATTCATTATTCGGTCTACCGAATATTCGGTAGAAGTGCAGAATAGGCCCTTTTCCGAAAAATGACTGAATGTTCATTACGTTCCTGGCATACATAGAAAATTTTTAAAAAATCGGTCATTCTTATGCAGTTGATATAAACCATAGAGTAAACACTTCTTTATCCGCAAAGCAGATATTAACTGTTAGGAGAATGTAATGGTCAAATAAGCGAAAGAAGGGGGTCTTTACTCGGCACCTTTCTCGCCACATAGTGGTGAAGTATGAAGTTAAAGTACGTGTTTAAGAAAGTTCGTGCTCTTGGCTGAATATTAAACCGTTCCGCTTGCCAATAAGTAGTGGTAAAACCACTTTCGTCCATCGAGCCATAAATTAACCAAACACGCGCTCTAGTTCTATTGTGACTCTATGATCATTTCATATTCGGACTGCGTGCTTTAACCCTGCAGTTGGAATAAAATCATTACAGAACTGTCATTGTTGCTTTCAAATGTTTCATTTATAATCACAGCCAACGAAATGTTCTCACCGTCGCCTGCACGTGAATGCGAAGAGTAGCATTTTCCACCCAAGAAGGAATTCGTTGGTGAGGGGCGTTGAGTTGTACCCGTCCTTTTGCAACGTGGTAGAGTAGAGCATCACCTAGAGAACCGTTCAAGCGCAGCAACGACTTCACTGCCCGAGAAGGAGCTCCCTGCGAACAGTAAAAATCTTTATGTACCTGTGATACTCATAAATCGAAAAAAAATTATTCAAAAAAGAGAATTAAGAGACTGGTAAATAATGTCTCTGTCCTTTATGATACATCGGGAACTTAACATACAACTTTATTAATTCGATAGTATAAGAAGTTCTACTTTTTTAAATATCCTTGTGGAGAATACCATAAAGGTTTCACGACAAATCACCACTTTATTGAAAATCTATACTGAATACTTGACTTATGTTTAAAAAAAAATAATGTTTTTCAGTAGAAAAGAACACAGCATTGTATTGGTCCTTCGCTAAATAACCGGCAGCCTAAAAGACTCGAAAAACTTGTGATTATCTGATAATTTTCAGAGAGTCCAAAAATGATTGAAAACTGAATTTCAGCTTATTTCTTGAAATGCATTTTTAAAAAGAGTACAAGCATTAAAACCAACTTAACAAAAGTTTTCGGGAGAAGCTTTCGGTTTAAGAGGACAAATGGTGACAAAATTCATAAAATGTAATTGACAAAAGCTATTTTTCAGTGTGCGATTTGACCCAAATTTATTACAATGCACTTTTCTAACATTCCATCATTTCTGGTTCAATTAATCGTAGAATTGCACCATGTGCGAAGTAAAAAAATTCTATTTGTCAGTTTGAGCGGGGGGGGGGGGGGGACAGGGTGCAGAAAAACTTTAATCTCAATTTCGCTGGGACATTTTTGGATATAATATTAAAGCATTAATGAGTTATGTTTCTACGCGTGTAGAGTTTAGAGAAATTTCCTTAAACGAAAAGCGAGAGCCCCTGAAATAAGACTGAGCCCCTAACTTCAGGAATAATTCTGGCCCTGCAACCTTCAAGTAACTAAGTGTCACGGGAGCCTTTCGCTCAACCCAAATACGAATACAAGGGACGGATGAGGGCGATCGTCTCTCCCTTGAGAGACCCTCTACCGGCAATTTTTCGAAATTGAAGTTCTAAAACGCAAGTGCAGGCATTCTTTGACGACATTAAGGAAAGAACATTCGGAATTGAAGTTTCAAAAAGGCACCTTCAGATTATCTTTGGTTTGGTGATGTTAGGAGGATGAGTTTGGAGACAGTCCCTCGGGCATTTTGGAAAATGTAAGTCTTAAAGGCGTGATTGCAGACATCTCAGGTAATATTATTTGGGAAAGAAATGATTTCAGTGGCTTTCCTCCGGTAAATTTTCGAAACTGAAGTTCCAAAAAAGCGCAATTTTAAACGACTCGTCATCATGTTAGTAGCAGGAAGATTCCAAATATTCCTCGGAATTACTACGAATCCTTTCAACGGAAAAGTAAAGGAATAGGTTCAGAGATTTCTTTGGAAATATCTCTATACATTAGGTGTGTTAGAAAGAATGATAGGGAAGCCACCCCCTCCCCCACACACTCCTTCTTCAAGCGGTAGTAAATCAGATACGTAAAATAAAAGGTAAATTTTAAAATCAGCCGCCCTCTCCTTGAACATTTTCTGGATCCACCCTTGGCTTCAACCGTCTATACATTGGGTCACTAGGCATTTTGACGTTTGTTACCCTGCACAATGCAACCAAAAATCCATTGCCGATCCTAGGGTGTTGGCCGCCCGTGTGCAAAGACCTAATGTGCCGCCCCTGAAGAGCAATTTGCATGTTTTGACTAATACTTAACGCCCATATAAATCTTTCTTCAAATTTCTGTATCAAGTTCTAATTTTAAAAAAAAAACACAGAAGGATGAATTTATGTAAAAAATTAGAAACTCCTTAGGTACACTTTATATCTTTGAAGAAAGTAAAAGGTACTGAAATTTACCAGTCGTAAAAAACGCATTTTATAGTCTGTCTTTGGTGACATCAGAGTAAAGGGGGGGGGGATCACCCCCCAGAAAATATACGAAATTGGCGTATGAAAAATAGCTGTAATTAATCTTTGGTTGTGTTTGGTTGCAAAGACAAAAGAGTCGGAAACATTCAATGTCCATGGAGAAATTTTCAATATTGACGTCAAAAATTGCAATTTTAGGAAATTTTTCGAGACATGAGGGAAAGTAATGCTGGAGTTCTTTCCTGAAATTCTTTCAACATCGATGTCAAATTGCATCTATTTTTTGTGACCTTAATTTAGGAAGGACCGGCGCTATTCCCAAACATTTTCTGAAACAGTACGCAATTTCGGGTTATCTTTGTTGAAATTGCTGGAGGGAGGAAGATTCGGTTGTCTCCTATCGAAAGTTTTCCAAATTGAAGTTTAAAACTCAAATTTAGGCTGTCTTTGGTGACTTTAGGGGGCTGGCATCTTTCCTCCGGTAATTTATCGGCACTATTGTGAGCACTATTGTATCGGCACTATTTCAAAAACACATTTTTGGCTAGATTTGGACACGATAGCGGAAACGGGAAAATTTTCCGAACTGAAATATTTTTCGAATTAAAATCAATTTTGGGTTATTTTTGGGAAGGAAGGATTTTGGGGCTCTAAAAAGCACAATTTTGTGCTATATTTAGTGACGTTAACCGGGAAGCTTCAGCGGATCTTTCTGAATATTTTTCGATATTAATATCTGAAAAATACATCTAAAGACTTTTCTCCACCTCACCTCGGCGATTGATGGGGGATGCCGGATGCCCTCGCGCCGTGAAAATTTACATAAGTCATTCGGAATTTTTTAGAAATGGAAGTTCCAAAATCATATTTTAGGCATTGTTTGATAACGATGGGACAAAAAGCGGGCGGGGGTTCAGTGTGCCCTCAAGAATTGTTTTTTGAAACTGATGTCAATTTCAGGCTAGTTTAGGCAGGAAGGGTTTGGTGGCTCCAAGGAACCGTCTAAAAACGAAATTTTGAGTTATAGGGATTACGTTGGAGAAAAGAGGGATCCGGGGTATTTCCCCCAAAGTTCTTCAAAACTGATGATTGAAAAACGCAATTTTAGTTTGTTTTTAAATACTTTAAGTGAGAGGGGGTGGGATTGAGGGCCTATATAGAGACGCTAATTCAGACTATCTTTGGTAGTAATGTTAGGGAATGGATTTCATGGCCCTCTACCGAAAACATTTCGAAAAAGAAATTCGAAAAATGCCATTGAGCAATTTTTGATGACGTTAGGAAGGGCCGTTTCCAGAAAAGGACATTTTGGAGTCATCATTTTTAGGCTATGTTTGATTACATTAAGGAAGAAAGGGTGAATTAGAGACTTAATTGGATCCTTAAAATCGGTGGTTCGACCAGCGAAATTTTCCGAAATTAAAGTCCTAAAAACGCAGTTTGAAGCCTTCTTTAGTCTCGTCAAGGCATCCTTTTGCATCTTCGTTTTGGAGCTACACTTAAAATTTGTAACCCGGGGCAAAGGCCATGTCCTCCTACCTGATCTGAAACCGGGCAGTTCATTCGTGATTTTATTAGAAAAAATTGCTTTCAACGGGAAAAATTAAAAATTTTAGTTCGTTGATTATATATGTTTGACTTTCAGGGAAGTCGAAATTTTCCATTCTCTCTCCTCTCCAGTCTCCACGCATCCACGACTGCTGAACACAGACTTTGTTGTCTAAAATGCTTGCGAGAGTATCCAATCAGCATAGTTTTTTTTTACACAAAATATGTCTTCATTGTTTAGGGTCAATAAAAAACTTGGGAGGCTGGGTGAAGCATTAGTGGCCTTTAGAAGACACCCTTTCATGCTTCGGAAGGGGGGGGGGGATTTTCGTCATTGCCCCTCCCCTGTATCCATGCCTGATTACCAGTTCTGTCACAAATTTTGCAACCAAATGAAGCATGTGTGTAAAGAGTTTGATATTAATGGATAATGGAGCAACACAATGTGCTCTAAACATTCCATTTTTCTTAATATGCTATGCTGTTGGAAAATTGGCACTTACTTTGATAATTGAACATTTCAAATTCAGCACATTTATTTTGACTTATTATGTTATCTTTTGAGATATTCTTGAGGAATTTTGCTTGATTAATAGGACTATATGATGCAGCCTGCAGCCCGTGTGCGGTGCACACTCTGCACACCTGCTAGGATCGGACCTCCAAAAATCGCCAGAACTCACCTGCAGCAGCGCCTGATCCGCGGGGATGAAGAAGGTGACCTCCTCCATTGTGTCGAATGTGTTCTTCAGACCCGCTGCCTCCACCAGAGACAGAAACATAGTGAGGGACGAATCCTCCATCACTTGACTCGCACATTTGGCTGCAAAGATGCAAATTTATGCAGGGTCACTAGGGGTGAAAGGATGCAGAACTTCAATGGTTTTAACTTTAGATCCTTCGCTTTGTTTTGGGTGAGTTGAGACAGAAAATTTTGTGCATTATGTCCGAGACGACTCTCTGAAAGTAACTAGTTATGAGACATTTGTCTTGATGGACTGTTTGTTAACGAATAGAATTTTGTTTCCGTTTTCCCCAGAGACTAAAGGATAAACGTAAACATTGATTTATTTTTCATTAAGTTCTTGTAGTTTCTTAAAATCACACTATACACGATCTGTTTAGGAGTTTTAAGAAATTGTACACCAATAATACACAATCTGCGACCCATTGAATCCCTCAAATGTGATCTACCATCATTTTAAAAGAAAAATCGTATGAAAATCTTAATACCACGTGAAATTCATGTAAAATACACACAAAAGTGTAATTTGCATCAAAATTTAAGCTTTCAATAATAATAATAATAATAATAATAATAACAGGAAGAATGAAAAAATTAGTTGCTTTCATTTACCCCAGCGAACATCGTTTATAGGGTAAATTAAAAACACCTGAAATGCTCATCAAAAACAGCTAAGTAGGAGAAATTCATAAGTAAAAGTGTATAATAACCTTGCATATGACAAGTTGAATCAGTTTCTTCGCATTTGTAAATCTGCTGGAGAGGAAAATATAAGATCAATCAACTTCAAAAAGCGATTTTTTTCATAGTGTCATCTTGAAACAATGATGACTGACGCTTGCGCAATTGTTTGGAAACATGCGGAACTACCAGATGTCTTCTAGCTTGACCACGGAGAGATGGTGGATGACCTTGAAGCGGAAACATGCCTTGCATTATTTGTAATAGGTTGTTTGTTATTATTTTGAAATAGATAGGATAAGCGAGAACAAGCATCTTACTACTCGGCGCTTTCTGGCTGATTCTACCAATTACAAATGAGGCAGTGAAAAGCAAAAGAATTTAAGTTGACATTTTCAAGTTTTGAGTGAAACGCGTTTAAAGATAAGGTCTTAGGTAGGATTTCATTGAAAAAGTTTTTGTAAATCATGAAGTATAGCAGCCACCTATACCTGGGCTACTAGTACCATCTCTTGTCCCAAGATAGAGGAATGGTACACCTACCATTTGCACTAGTTATCTCCAAATTTTTAACTTTGCCACTTACATCCCTTTGCTTTTCACTGCCTCAAATGATGTTTCCACTTCAAGGTCATCCACCATCTCTCCGCGGTCAAGTTTTGCCTTGTATTCACTCACCAGCAGTTTAAAAGTTAGCCCAAATGTAGTAGAAGGTTTTGTTTTCATTTAACCCATGCGGCCTTTTACCCCAACATAGGGGGGAAAAAAAGCATGAAAAATAAGTCAAAAAAATACGACAGCATCAGGAACATATTGACATCGCGTTGAGTCATGAAATTGGAATTTGGCAATGCAAATAATAGGAAGAATGAATGAAATGAAAAATTCATTTCAAAAATGTCTGAGAGAGAAAATAAAGTGTAAGAGAGAGGCTAACTTCAAAGGACAAGATAAATATAAGAACATAAAAAAAAAAATACTTGCATTTTTATTTCGTGTCTTGCAAAATGCTAAGTGTGCTGGTGTTGCTATTATTGCAACACTTAAAAGTTATTTCTATTCGTTTAGAATTCAAAAAAATTAACTTCCTGAAAGTGCCACTGTCGAAAACCTCTTCGTGCTTGCACAAAAGCAATATGTTGGTACTCACCCTGTCTGGTGGTGAGTACACCATCGATGACGTGTACGACTCCGTTTAGCGCCATCCAGTCTCGGACGACCACTTGCACGCCATCAACATAGAGCTTGCCGTGCTCATCCCTGGTCAGACTCAGCAGCTCTCCTGATCCGCTCAGGCTGCGTGCACGAGGGGGGAGCGCCGAAGAGCAGATCACGTGATCTAAAAGGTGGTGCCGCATCAGACCTACAACGAGAGGAGAAATTGACTTCACCTGCCGTTATGCTTCCTCGACTCCAGTAAGAAGAGCACTGACTTTGAGAGAGTTCATTTCTTTTTGGGGAGATAGAAGAGAGGAGAAATTGTGATTGCGGCGTTATATATTGGTTTTTCTCTCACTTTGCGATTCGAAGTCGCGCTATGTTTGTGGTTTTCTTGGAAGAACGAAGATGGAGGGGAAACGATTCCGTACTCATTTTCTAGTTCAGAAAAAGTAGAGAGAAACGAATTCGTACACACTGGTTGATAGCAATATATTTTTGGCCAAGAAAAGGACGCATCTTTTCAGATACATCCATAATTGAGCAAAAGAAATTATTTAAACGTTGTTTATGGAAATACAAATTTAATTGTCATTACACATAAGTAGAGTCCACGCTCTTCATAAAATTCATGCGATGAAGCAAGAATATAACATATAAGGTCTGGTTATTAATTTCCAGGACTGACGTAACTGTATTAGAACGAAAAGCCGGAAGATGGCGCTAATGATTGCCATATTGAAGTGCGTTTTCTTGCGCATGTGCATTGCAATCGGCGTCATTCTAAAGTGAGTGGTTCTCATGGAAAAGCGCTTTAAAACGTAGCTCGCAAATTCCTGTCGTCGAAGTGAAAATGGAGCAAATAATTAATATTAAATTTTGCTTCAGATTGAGCAAGACAAGCTGCAGAATCATACAAAATGTTGAAACAAGTTCACTTGAACTTTTAAATGGTTTAAAACACTTTCGGAATGGGCGCAAAAGCATCGATGATGATCCACACGCAGGTCGGTCGCAGTCCGTACGCACGCTGGAAGCAATTGAAAAAATTCGCATTAATGGTGACAACAGGACTTTGAGAGCTACGTTTTAAAGCGTTTTTCCATGAGAAACACTCACTTTAGAATGACCCTGATTGCACTGCACATGTGCAAGAAAACGTTCTTCAATATGCAATCATTTGCGCCATCTTCCGGCTTTTCATTCTCTTACAGTTACGTCAGCCCTGGAAATTAATAGCCGGACCTTGTATTTGGAGTTTTTGTAAAGTGTTTTGTGCAACCATGAGAACTGTCTGTTTTCCGTGAAATTTGACCACAAGTAACTTGATACAGTTTTTTTAAATACAAAATTGGGTTTTATGTGCTTCTGAGAGAATCGCAGTTTCTTTTCTTTTCTTTTTAAATGCGTTATAGAGCCAACGAGAGACAAACTAAGAACATGCGTAGTTAAATAATCTCTTCAATGATTCTCTAATTCTTTTGGCCCCGGAAATATCTTGCAGGAGCGAATTAAAAACTCGATGTCAGAGGGATACTCACTCTCTAAGCACTTGCGTCCCCGTACCGAGTGGTTGTTGAAGTGCGATGGCGGCGAAAGCGGAATCAGTGGGGGCGAACAGAGTGAAGCTACCTTTGAGGTTGCGCAGAGTCTGGACAAGGCCGGCTCGGCTCACAACTAAAAATGAAGAAAAGAAAACATTTGCAATGGATAACAGCAATTAGGGTTGTCTATCTATGACTTGTTTTTAACTAACTTATAACCTCCGACACAAAAAGACCTCAGTTTTTGTATATCACGTTACGTTTTTAAGTCATACACAAGGAACAAAGCGACCAATTCACAAAAACGCAGGACATTTTTTGTGATAAAAGAAAGATTTTTTTATGCAAGGGGCAGCAAAAAACATACGTTCCATACACACTTCATAAAATTACTTTTTGTGTTCCTGATGAACACGGAATTATGTTATATTCCTTACAGAACATTTAATTTCTTACCATGGCAAATAAAGTGAATTAAAATTTGCCACATATTATAATAATAATAATAAAACAAGGGGCTCCCGCCTTCTGATCCGGTTTTTTTTTTTTTTTTTTCGCCAGCCAGGTGGTGATTCTACTACCACCCTCTCTCCCTTAGGTACGCCACTGAGGTTGATAATTTTCGGGGTGTCAGGACATCCTTGGATATTCTCAGTATATCCTCAAGACTGGATGTCTGGTCCTTTAAGGTTTAGAGGGTTGAAATAGGGTGGAATATGGCTTCCCCTGGATGTATTGTATCCAACGGTATCAGTATTGACCTGGTAGACATTTCCATAGGATTACAGACATACAGGTACGCACAGAAATTAAAAGTATAGATTTTGAAGAAAAAAAAAAGAAAAACAACACTTTCTTTCGAATTAAAAATGTTTATATCAGCTGAGAGCATCGAACTTCTTGTCATACTCTCCAACGGAAAAATGATCGTTTTGGTCACATTCACGTAAGGTGTAGCGAAAATAAGTGGTAGGAGGAAACTAACTTCAGTTTTGAAATGAGCATACCTATATTACTCTAACACAGCTGAAAAATAGCTCCACAGAAATTTTGTTAAAAATTTATCCCATGTCTTATAAGCGCGGCATCCGTCTTTTTGTTTGCTGATAAAATTGGCGTTGCCCCCTTTTTATCCCTTCTAACATAACGCCAATGGCATTGCTCAGTTCAAATCATCAGAAGCGGTCTCACTCTCAAAAATGCATTCCTTTCTCTCGAGGACTAGATTTTTAATCAATAGAAGTTTTGTGATTTACGATTCTTTCTTCACTGAGTCAGAAGTTCTTGCTCAAATCTGACGAATTTCCATTATTTTGACGAAACTTTTAATCAATTTGAAGGAAAACTATGATAAAATTGACGAAAAGATTAATCGAAGCATTTTTTACGAAGTCATTTCATTACATAAGACGATAATTTTGTAAGATTTGAGAATGCATTTCTGAGAGTGCTCCTTACCTATCCTGAGTTCTACTATGAATAATTTAATGCGGGAAACAGGGGTTTTTTCCTCACCATAGGTGACAGATTGAGATGTACTCTCTAAATTGTTCCCCGAAAAATAAATACGGAAATGTAATTCAAAATATTTCTTGAGAAGTTCCTATTAAAATCCAGTTTCAAATGATTCAGGAGTCATAGAGAAAGAAACTGAAAATACAATGAAGAAATTTTTTGTAAAAGTATTTTGAGCTAATATTTGTAAATAAGACGTTTTTACTTACAACAGATACTTGTTGGATGAAGTTACAATCACAAGTTCACACTTTTGTGAACTAAGAAGGGGATTCCTTGAATTCTCGAAACACGTGTCTGCTGAAAGTACGTGCATTAATAACTTTGTTTTTCTTACTGTTACTTTTTAACACAATGGTATCATCCGAAGATGATTTGTAAATAGAAGAAGCTTCTAATACCCTACATCTGCACTAGTTTCTCTATTGTGTTTTCTGTTATTTTGTTATTCTTTGTCTTTTCCAAAAGAGAAACATTTTTCTGTAGTTTTAAAGTGCGAATATGCTAACCAGAAAAGTAAAAGCCCTGCCCAGAAAACAAATATAGTATAATCCTTAAAAACCCGACGTAATGTGTACCGTAAAGTGGCTGAGTTTCTGAATGTTCCAGGAAAAACCGCTCTCAGCAAGTTTTTCGGGGGGGGGGGAGAGGGAGAGGGGGGGGGGGTTCCTGCAGAATGAGGCCAAGTTTTCTGGATTCCGGTAGAGTTGTCAAGGCCCGATTTTTCGACACTTTACTTACTTCCCTTCAGGATTGAAAACTGGGAGTCCCCGGCGATGAGGTCAGCCACAGTCTTGGACGGACTTGGAAGGACCTTCTCTACAAGATGGATGACAACCGTTTCTCGCGAACTTGTCCGTCTGAACAACCGGGACACAGTTGGCTGTCATCACCTGCCGAGAAAATCATCACATTCCACAGGTTAGAGAATTTCAGGAAAAATCCCTTCTATCCCACATTAGAAGCACTAGTTGGAGTAAACGTAACTTGGCAAGCATGGCCGCATGGCCGCAGAGCTAAGGCAGGCCCCCTTGTCAATTATGTCGACGGGCCCCTCCCGCCTCCAAAAAAAGAAAAGAAAGGAAGAGGAGAAAAAGGTGGGAGAAAAGAAAACTAGGAAAGAAGAGAAAGAGATGGGAAAAGAAAAAAAGGGGAGGGAGAAAAAAAATCAAAACTGCTTACTAGAAAACAATTAACTCTAACTAAGTGCCACAACAGTAAATACCAAAAGAGTAAATTTTACTTAATCATGACGTTTTCTTTAATTCGGAGGTTTTCCCTTTTTTCTTTCTTCCTTCCTTTCTTTCTTTCCCCCTTCTCCCTCCTTTTTTTGCGTCAGTGTCGCTGCCCTCCCCCCCATGGCTCGGGCCCTTAGTTTTTAACTAGGCTGACATGGCCTCTCGTCGGGCCTACTTGGCAGTAGAAAGCTACGTAGATCCTATTTACAGGATCGTAAAGCTGTAAGGCTAGGTTAGCCCCAATTATAGAAAGATAGGACAGCGCATCCACCATTTTGTACGAACACGCATGCAACGGCCTAAAACTGAGCTTTTCCTCCTTTAGCATCGAAAAATGAAAATTATCTCGTTACGCCACTGGGCTGTTATTAAAAAATATACCTGTAGGTAGCAGAAGTCAACACACAAGTGTCAAAATTCGAGTCCGATTCGGTTGATGATTTGTATGGAATGATAAAAAGAAAAAAAAAAACAAGTCAAATGATTAGACCCCTTTCTGAAAGTTTAACTAATCCTAGTGTCTACGTATAGCATTAAACTTAAACTTTAAATGTTAAAAAAGTTGCGTTCTGGAACTAAACGAAGACATTCTGAAATAAAATTCATGAACCTCGGCAGAAGCGTTTTTTAGAACTTTAGCGAATTACGAATAGGATGATTCTGGTTCTGATAAGTTTGCTTGATCGTACTGAAGCTTAAACAATTCCATTTGTTAAGACAGGAGAGAAAAAAGCAGTTTTTTTTCTTTTCTTTTGTTCTTTTCTTTACAAATTATGATTTCCATTATCTCGATGAAGATTATTCGCATTGCACCAATCTAAGAATTTATCCTTATTCAAACCAAACATACCACGCGCCCGAAGTCACGCATCTTTTTTACCTGAGCCACAGTATGCTGCTTTATAAATTGCACGGTAGTTTTACAGGTGCAAAAAAATAAATAAATAAATAAATAAATTTGCACAGGACTTATCCGGAAAGATAAATTTATAACTCCATATTTCTTAAATTTGTCCTCTAGAAGTTTATTGTAGTTGTGGTTTGTTAATCTCTTGAAGAAATCTGACATATAACAGATCAGCCCCAGCAGGTTGTTGACCGCTAAAAAGTTGATTTCATTGCTGGAATCGGAGGCTAATTCTGCCTTGGAAAGTCCGATGCAACGCAGAATGTGCTCTTGTGAAGCTGGATGGTCACAGTATTTTTCAAAAGTAGGGTTGATTTTTCTACCACGTTCGACGATAAGACACTTAAAGGTGGCCATTTGTAAATCTAGACTCTAGATAGAGTAGTCTGAGCGCTACGGTCGCGTTTGGCTTTTAGCAGAGCACCTTGGGATGTTTTGATGTACTATTCGTGAGGAGGTGGTGGAATACGCCAGTTCAAGTTGAGTCTGGATATTTCATTTAAGTATAGTTCTCGATATGTAAGAGAAGAATTGGTGAGTGGCCGTAACTCAAGCAGTTTTGTAGACATTATTGGATTCGCTATGCAAAAATATTATTGAAAAACTGAGGAAAAGAGTTCCCCGATTTTTCGCCTTACCTTTTCTGGGATGTGGTAAATATTGATCCGTACGCGGATACCTGGATCTTCCGTTTGCAACAGATGTCCGTCCGGAATGTCCTCAGCCTTGACGAACCCAGGTAACAGGTGACGTTTTAGCAAGCCGTTAAAGTTAGGCAGTGGTCCGTCCGTCGTCCCAGAGACTTCGTACTGAAGAGTAAAATGAAAACATTTTCAGAAGATATATCGTAAAGGAGACTTATATTACGTCAATAAAGATTATACTAATAGATTTAGTGTTTTATAGCAGTAATACCTACTGTTCAGTAATAGCAACTGTTAATTTGTTTTATTTTTGGAGAATTTGTTTCTTTTTTTTCCTAATGCGTTTAACTATAACTGTCTTAACACATCGTTTGAGTTAAAGATATCATCTTATGTCTAAAAATGCTCCGAAATTAAAGTGAGACCCCTGACGTCAAAATGCTTAGTTCAGATTAAAAGTATCACTCAAATTCATGTTCGAAAGCTTAACTGAAAGTCAACTTTTGAAGGAATAAAAAGGAAAATATGTTAAAGAGAGTTATCCTTTATTTTAGAACATTCAACCTGTTCGATCAAGGATTTGAAGACTTTTTGAAAATAGTTTTGTTGAAACTTTATGCAAAAAAACCCGTGTTGTGAAATTCCTTATGCTCAGTATAATACCAGTTACCATTTTTCCTTTCTGATTCCATCACTTTAGTTAAATCGCCCATACACATTTCATACAGAATATTCGTTGACACGTTTTCAAAAACTTTTGGGCAAGGTAGCAGTATACGAGCACACACGGAGCAAACGTAATAAATTATTTCAGAGTCTTTTTTGGATATGTAACATTTTAAGTAGAACTTCAAATAATATCACTAAAAGTGGTCACCCATTCTAGCCGCTAGGTGACGGGCGTATGAAACGTAATTAAATTAGTCCTTTATTTGGATGAAATGTTGCCCCTCTCTTTCTCTTTTTTAAATCTCAACCATCTCCAAGACTCTTAAAAGTAGCAAATTAAAACTTTTGCCCTTAATTCCTTTGATACCCCAATGCTTGAAAGAACGCGCTTTCAAAACTTACTCCGGTATTTTCTTTGAAGAGTGTTTTCAGGGCGTCGTCAGGAGGACAGAAGAGGGAGTAGTTGAGGTGGTGGAGGGCATCACTCCATGATGAATTTTCGACCAGTTCTGCCATCCGCGCGCTGCCTAGAATCCTTAAAGTGGCCAGTACGTCTCTCAAGTCAACTGTAAAAAAGTTTTTGGCATAGGGTAACGGCACCGGTAACAGACATGCTTAAGACATTGGTCTCAGGTTAACTCAATTTTCTGAGCCTTTTAATGGATTTAGACTTTTAAAACTATTTTTATCTCATGCAACTACAACTCATCTAACGTTTGGCTGCTTCTGGAGCCTGCGAATTAGTTAATTCTATTTTTATTTGCTCAATTTCGAGAAACGGACCGAACCCCTTGTAACAGACACCGACAATTCTGATGATACCCAGTGACAGATAGGATGATGAAATGATGAGTGATGAAGGAAATTCCCTTTTTCTCTTCAAAATGTGCAAAACTTCTTTATTTTTAGGACTAAAGCCTTATTAAATTCAAATGAACATGAAACTTCAGCTGTCCTCGTAGTAGCTGTTCATAATCTTCCACCACTACCTTGTAAATACCAACTGGCTCATAAAATTCGCTCAAATAACACTAGATGGTTGCACCGTATTCATGGGCCACAGCAACATCAGCTTTACCCTCCTAAAAAGGCCTATTATTTAAATCCAAACTTACAACTGTCTGTTACTGGACCCTTGTCTGTTACTGGTGCCGTTATCCAAAAAAGATAGTTAACTAACATTTTTTTTTTTGCTTATAAATCTGTATCCTAGAACAGCAACAACCAATGTCAGGTTTTAACAAAATTTAATTATTAAATTTGGTCAAACAAATTCTATACTATTTTCTAAGGTAATGTTGAAAGGTCGTGTAAAGCAGAGATTCAGACAGCTGAACATAAACAAATACGTTTAATGCGAAACATGGGGACACACATACAGCAAGACATAGAGAAAAGTAGTGAAGACCTCATAAACAAGACTGTAGCTCTTTAAATAGAATAGAGGGCAGATTTTTGGCATCCAATGATGTTTCACAAATAGCAATAAGCTTTCTCCCAAGTCCGATGGTGGATTAAAGAAGAGATTTCGCGAACTCCGTGGAAAGCTGCAAATGTCTCTTCCAATAAGATATAAGCACAGTTCTTTCTTTTAAACCAATAGAGAAAGCGATTACATGCAACAGATACATAATTGAATTTGTACCGTGTAATAATTCCAAGGTAGCGACATACTTTTTGTCTTTTTTTCATTTACAATAAGTGAATGACTGAAGAATTTTCGGTTCCAAAATTGAATGCATCATTGTTTTCAAAATACGAAGGGGGAAGCTGTTTCACCGGTCTCCTTTTGTATCTTTTAGGTCCTTAAGTACCTTAAATATTAATTAAAATCCATACCGTTAAAAACTGGGTCCCCCAAAAGTTTTTGAGATGACATAAATACAGTCTCCAAATTTAGCGAATTATCCCCAAGTTGTACTAGAATTTTCGTCAATTGCAGCACAAAATTTAGCTAGGTGTCGGCAAGTCCACCGCGAATTGCCAAGTAGTAATAGCGGTCGTCTCTGTTTATTTATCTAGATATCTCCTCCAGACTGGTTGTCCGGAATCAAGATAAGTCGGATTTCAAATCTCTCTAGGGGAAGCTATTTCCCTCAGTCTCCTCCGAGCGCAGAGACAAGGGATACAAAAGGGATACAGCAAAGTTGTTTTCAAGGTTAGTTGAGAATCCCAAGCTCACCAAACGGACGTTGTTCACTTGGCGAGCAGAGAAAGCAAAAGTTGGTGAGCGAAATGAGCAGGAGGTTGAGTTAGTGAGCTAGAAAACTCATATAACTGATGTTCGCGCATTCAGTTTTAGAGATAATGGAAGTTTCCTGAGGTTTGTGAGCCAAAATACTTGACTGCTGAGAAAGAATGGAGAGATAGGAATTGTGAAAAAACATTGTTTTGAACGAGAAAAAATATAATAAGCTTTAAGATATCACCCTCAAACCGGGGCTAGAGCGAAACTGCAAGCATATACCAACAGTCCGTGTACGACATCCAGAGACTACAGTTTCATTCTTGTTACGGACTTATTAATCTGGAATAGTCATAATCAAACTGGAGGTGGATGTCCTCTCTATGAAGCTGACAGAGAACAAATAGTATAGTAATGGACAAAAAATAGGTAGTAGTTGAAATAGCATATTAAAACATGTTTTTTGACGCATAAACCATTTGCTTTTACCCTCCCATTATCGAAAAATAAGATTTTATACTCCATCGATATTTTAAGAAAAGTCGCCAAATTCAACGAGAAATGAACTGTTCTGGAAACTGCGACCAGAATGTCGACTTCTAGCTAAATTCTGCATTTCTTTTCTTTTTTTTTTTTTTTTTAATATTGCCCAAATGTTTATACCGGGGTGATGAGGCCAAATGAGGCAGTGAGAAGCAAAGGAATGTAAATGGACTATTTAAAGTTTCGAGTAAATTGCGTTAAAAGTTCAGATCCTCGGTAGGCTTTCATTGAATATGTTTTCTAAATCATGCTGTACAGCAGCACCTACTAGGGCTACTAGTTCTACTTCTTGCCCCAAAGCAGAGGAGAGGTTTTCCTATCATTTATACTGGTTATCTTCACATTTTTAATTTTGTCACTTACATCCCTCTTCTTCTCGATGCTTCAAACAATTTGTGCGTCAAGATACATTTCGCTGTGATCTGCCAATTGCTACTCATCTGTTTTTCGTTACTACAGTAACGTACGGTTTCCTGGTGAGATTACCAATAAACCATACGGTGGTGGTGATTTAATTAGTTTCAGCTACCAGTTTGAAGGTAATCTCAGCTTCATGGATAGGACATATGCTACCGGCTCGTTTATGATTATAACAAACGGATGAGTTCATTACAAGGACGAAACTGTAGCTTCTGGATGTCGTAACCGGGCAATCAATATTTGCTTGAGCAAAAATTTCAGTCAAAATGGTATTTTATTGCCAATTATAATTTGCAGATTAAGGTATCACAAAACTAGTGTACCTTGCAACCAGACTTAGTATCGATTTCTTGCAATTACGACCTTTAAGGACGTTTTCTGTCTTCTGCTATGATCGATCCAAGTGTTTTCTAACCTCTAAGGCTTTTTTTTTTTCTGTTCAAGATGAAGTTTTAGAATTTTTTGTAGACGTTTCTATGTGTGGAAGACAAAATTTTGTGTGTATTAAGGCAAAAATGTATAGTTCATTTTTATAAGAAATTCGACATTAATATTTATAGAATTTTCCTTTTTCCTGTTTTTTCGAAGTTAATGTACAAATAATAATAATAATAACAGAGAGTCAAATTTAAACCCTTACTTTTGACCTTAAGAACTCAAAAATATAAAATGCATAAGTTTTTAAGAATATTAGAAAATAAATATATTTAAAAAATTTAAAACTCTAAAAATATTTTTTTTTAATAAGGGCTGCTCAAATTATAATTTTTTAAATACTGTTCGAAATTATAAGCTGAAAACATTTCTTTTTCCAAACATTTTTTTGAAAAAGTGTACTGCGTAACCTCAAGGCGCATCAACTCTGTACAAGTGGCTTCACCCTAGCATTAGTTCTGCCGCTGGAAAGTCTTCTAATGGCGCTCCTTTACTTCGTTTGAGACAACGGTCCTCAATATGTGTTCCGAAGTACACTGAAGTTCTGCGGTTAAGAAACTTGAGTTCTTAAACTTTGTTACACAAAGTACAGTCATCACGGGTCCTTTTTATTCACAATTCATCTCTTTTGAACTGCTCCACTTATGTTTTTATGGCGTTAGTTTGCGTCTATTGAACTACGTGTGTTAATCATGTACTACCGTGAAAAATCAAACTGCAGTAACAGCAAATTTTTCAGTTTTTTGCATTTTTCACATCTATCGTACTTTATCATGCAAGCTTGCTTATTTGGTTTCTGTTAAAAATAAAGTAATGTTATTGACGGCGAGTGTAAAGTGATGTAAGTCACAAAACGCTGCGTTTCATATCTCGGTGAATATTGGTCGTACTAATGTCAAACATTTTGTGTTGGAATTGTTTTTCAGGGGATATTATTTCCCTAAATATAAGTTCGAGGACTTGGGGCCCGGATAAAAAGTTAAATTTTGTATTTTTTGACTCATTTTTATTTTTACTTTAAAATTTCCAATATCTTAACTCAGTATCTGATTTTGAACATTTTTGCATTTGGAAGTATGCATCTAAGACTAACGGTTGCGAAAATAGAGGTTTTTGCAGGTTAAAACGGACCACCCTGTATAAAATGCAAAACGCGTTTCTTCAAATATCCCATAAACTAATTTCTGCCGATTACTGCATTTTACCTTTCCACTGCAGTGTACTACTTCATATTTTTAGTATATTTATCATCAAAAGAAACTGTAGAATATCCAATGATGCAATCTGCTGGCAAAGTTGTAATACTATCAATTTTCTAGGTTTTATTTACAAAATAAGTTGGCAACTCTAGACATATAGTCGTTTTTACATATAGTAATTCTGAAGATACTCAGGATAGTTTTGAAGCAGGTGTAAATGGTTTAATATTTATGATACCTTAATTTTGGACAACTCTACAACTCTTCAGATTATTTTTTTCATCACTCAGGGAAACGGTTGAACATGCAAATAGCGGAGGAATGACAGTTTGTTCCTCATAAAAATTCTGGAAATTTCACTTAAGAAAACTTTTCTAGACAGATAGATTTTAAAAAATATTTTAGTCGAATGAATGAAAAGTGTGTTTTGTAAAATTTAATGGGGAAGTGATTAAAATTTTCCCGCTAAATGGATCACGTAAAGGTTCCGCATGCCTCATTAATAGTGATTTGAAACCAATGGAGTCGTTTCCAAAATTTTAAAAGCATTCTTTTTTGAAAGAGCATGCTTAAAAACATAGGATCTGACCATTTTTTAAATAATTTATTTAAGTACAATATTTTTTAAAAATTACTTATAACGGTGCGCTTTCATTGATAACACTTTTGTCGTGTGACATCACAAATGATGAAATGCCTTTCAATGTTGCCATTCACAGAACAAAATATTTAATTCGCATCTTTACTCATGTGCATTGGCAACGATATGGTTGATAGCAAGCGTATAACGCAATTTTAATTCGTTGCTTGATTATCATAACGTGGAAACGTAGTAGAAAGATGCGGCAAAGTTCATCGTTTGTGACGTCATCAAGACCACAATTTGTTTGAAAAATCGGACATTTTAAAAAATTAATTTAAAAAAAACTGTTGGGAAAATGAAAGTATTTTCTGGGTCCATGTCTTTTTTTTTTTTTTTTTTTTTGCTCATTCCATCCATTTCAATGACTAAAAGTAGTACTTTTGACTGAAGGAAACCACCCCATTCGAAATCAAAGCAAAGAGCCACTGATTTTACTTTTATAGAAATGCGTTACTCTCAGTGTAACTCATTGTTACTACAAACGTGGATCGCAATATGTAAAAAGATGTGTGAAATGTATGAAAAATAAAAGGAATTTCTTTAAATAATCGTAATAAGATACTTAAATTTATCTGTATTGGTGACTTTATTTCATCTTTTCAAACGGTACTTCTCGTTTTTACAATACTTCTGTTAGCAACAGTAAACCTTAATGCCCAATTTAAAACAAAATGTGGTCGTTCTAGAGTTGGAGCAAACCTAACCTGATAACTTCGT
This sequence comes from Uloborus diversus, assembly GCF_026930045.1. NCBI lineage: Eukaryota > Metazoa > Arthropoda > Arachnida > Araneae > Uloboridae > Uloborus > Uloborus diversus. The sequence continues at coordinate 91,929,692 of NC_072735.1, forward strand.
AATACTGTGGTTACGATCTACGTAACCTTCACAATGCTGCCAGGTTAGATTTGCCCCAAGTTTAATTGGTTTTCAGTTTGTTTCCTTGCCGTTTTTTGATAATCCCTATGGAAATAATGATGGTTGCCTTCTCACCAAATTCTTATCAAGATGTCGATGAAAAAAGTTAAAAAAAAAAAAAAAAAAGTTTGCGACCAAAATGATTAAAAAAAAAAGCCATGTAAAAAGTTTCAGCTTGCAAAGCATAATTGAAGAACCTGCATGATGGAAATAACATTATGAAACGGCTGGGGCCATTTCAAGTTTCAGAGGGTTTGCGTGAGCAATTCTGCTATTGTTTAAGTAGTTTTTTCTGTAAATTATTGCATATTAGGGGCCATATTATTGCATATTATTGTAAATTATTGCATATTAGGGGCCATATTATTGCATATTATTGTAAATTATTGCATATTAGGGGTCATATTATTGCATATTAGGGGCCATATTATTGCATATTATTGTAAATTATTGCATATCCTGTAAATTATTGCATATAAGGCCCCAATGGGCCAATTTCATTTCCATGCGTGTACTAAACAGAATTGTTTTTCCTAACAAATCACTAATTTAAGCATTTAATTTCATATGCAAGAAATGTTATTTAGCATATTTTTAAGTAAAGTACAACCTCGTTTATCGGTACTAACTGGGAGGAAAGGCGATCCGAATAATCCGGGCAGAAAGTTTAACGCATTCTTAAGCAAGCAATCTTATATTTTATAGCAAAAACCGATTTTTTGTAACGACATTACAGTTTCATTTCTCACAAACAACTTCTTCATTTATATATAGTTCAGCTGCAGTGGTGCCGAACTGACACTTTAAATACCCCATGTTGTTTATTAGATTGCAATACATTATTGTACTACCTATGCAGGAGCCCTACATTTAATCAAAATAAAGAACGACTATTTGGCTCATTTATAGTGCTGTTCTTGCTATCATAATCAAGAAATATTATTTAAGTGAATGTAATTTTTTTTAACTGTAAATTTCATCCGGATAAACTGTAGATCCGGATGAACGGGGACCGAATAACTAAGGGTCTACTATATTACGTTTTAAATAAAATATAGAGCTGTCACGTGCAGGAGAAAATTTCTGATTTTCTCTGGCTCTCGATTTGTTTCTCTTTGAAAGTAACACTAAAAAATAATTAACTGGAATACAAAGTATATACAAACATTTTCAACAATAGATTCGGAGAACATTTTGCTAGAATTAGGAAGTCTAAAATTAGTGTTCAGAAATGTGTCCTGCACGTGACAGGTAAATTTCATTCTAAAAATTTCTATTAAAAAAGATATCCGAAAAAATTTTCTTTTCTTAAAAAACCAAGAAAGTAAATTACTTTTATTAGGTCAGAAAATTTTTAACTTTTATTCCTTAACTAGTGGTACCCGCACGGTTTTGCCCGTAGTAGAAAATTAAAAGGTCTTTTGGTTCGCCTGTATATTTACAAATAATGTATGGTGAATTTCTCGCCAGTTGGCTTGTCCATATTACAGTTACACGTTATGATACCTTGGTAATTTACTCGTCCATCTCATGATAAGTTTGCTTGGGAAAATGTTCTTAAAATTGGAATAGAAAAAGAACAAAATCGAATTTTCGAAAAATCGCTTCGAGGTGCACACCCCCATGCTACAGACTAACTTCGTGCCAAATTTCATGAAAATCGGCCGAAAGGTCTAGGCGCGTCACAGACATCCAGACAAACAGAGATCCATACAGACTTTCAGCTTTATTATTAGTAAAGATAGTCCCGAGTTAGAGAGATATCCTTTTACTTAGGTGGGGGAATTGTTGACCTTTTGAGATATTTGGTCTTATGTTTTTACAAACATATTTTTTTCAATGACATGTTGATAAGAATTCAGTGGAGAGGGAACTAACTATCTTTGAATTGTGAATATAAAAAAAAACACAAGAAATTTTTTTTTTAAATTACACTCATAAAAATGAAAGGAAAAATTTAATCAAAAGTGTCCTACACGTGAATGTAAAATCATCCTGATGTATATACAGTCGGATCCCGCTACAACGCGATCCGAGTTACGCGGAATGGCTATAACGCGATTTTTTCATTAGAAATTAATTTTTTATTGTTGACGCAAACTGCTCGCCTGCAACACGAAATTTTTTGGAAAGGAGCGGCGGAGCGTTAGAATGGGCTTCATTGACACTAAATATTGGGTTCGTGAATGGACTTCCATTCCTTTAGCACCACTGAAAACGGAAGTTCACACACTGTATTGGTCTAAACAACGCTTTGCTTTAGTTTATGCAAATATCCGCTTCGATTCTTAACGGTTTTTTTTTATTATTCATTCTACATATGAACGTTCATAAAATAGAATAGCTGCCAAACGAGCTCTTTCATCTAAAGTTAGCGAAAGTGTAAATAAAAATAGAAAGTTTGACAGTGCAAGAAAAGGTAAAGATTATCCATATTTTTGAATAATTAAAAAGTGTTTTGAAGGTAGCTCGACAATTATGAATTAACTAGCTTTTACCCGCGGCTTCGCTCACGTTGATGTAGATTTTTCAATCGATTGAAGTTAACAGTCAACAGAAACAGAGATGAAATAGTTACCAAAAAAAGGTTTGTCCCCAGTTTTGCCGACATTTCAAATGGCCTCCCGATTTTAATGTATCAAAAGGTATGATTAAAACTAAATATTAGGGGGGAGGGGGTGAATGAAATGTCGGTGAAACTGGGAAGACACCCAAAAAATCACACAACATAAATCAGGAAAACGTTGTAAAGAAGTTAGTTTGGGTAATTCTCAAAAATTCCAATTCGAGTGAGGTCAACAATTCTTAAATAAAGTCAAACATTTCCCTTATAATCCCGATCCCCTTCAAATGATGTCCAGCGCTACACCGGCTATCTAAATTATTGTATAGCTTCTTTCGGAGCAATCGTCCAAAAATGGGGTCAACAGTCACTACACATCCTGATTATAATAATGTCCCTTTAAAATGAGATCATCAAACCTTTAAAACCCCCATCAGAAGGAAATCAACTGCTTCTAAATAACTTAAACGGTCATGATTAAAATACCAAAAAGTTCACAATAAAAATACCATTAAAATCAGAGTAAGCACAACAGTTTTTTTTTTTTTTTTTTTTTTAAGTTCCCTTTTAAATGAGGATAATAGTACAAAAACTTCTCATTTCGGAAAGAGAAACATTCCCTAAAGTCTCTACTAGAATGGTGACATCAACGTTTTCAAATAACATCTCCCTGTAAAGCTCTCTGTCGTGATTGATTCCAAAAATCTCCATCAGTACAGGTCCGATAGCATAAAAAACGAATTATGAAAAAAAAGAGAAAAAAAAAGAAAGAACAACGTTCTCCATTGTCGCCATTAGAATCTCCGCAAAATCCTAATTAGCATCCTTAATCCTTAAAAACACATACAAAAAAGAAAAAAGGAAATTAAAAGTTTCATAAAAATTAAAAATAATTCGCCAATGCGCTAACGTAGTCACCTGGTGAGACTGGAGATAAAAAATTTATTTCGCGAATTAATTTACATTTTAATAGTAGTTTTAATGTTATTTGAGCGTGTTGTTTCACTAATGTGTCGGATTAATTTTAACTTCAATACCTTATACATAGTATTTAATGATCTTTTTACCAAAATTAATTTGGCGAAATTTTTACATTTTAATGCAACTTTTGCAATGGCTATAGCGAAAGGATTTTTGAATACTCATCCCGACCCCGTTATAATAACTCTGCCTATCGAGTAAGTTTTTAAAATGTCATTTTGTATAATTTCATTTTTTATTTTTGCAATTAAATCAATGTACCATACATTCGCCAGAGACTTGCCAAGTTTATAAAATTGCGTAAAATGTTTGCTCAATCTATATATTCATAGGATATAATTTTTAATTCCGAAAAGAAGATGCTATAAAGAAAATGCTTTGAATGTATTTGGCCGTTCCTAGCGAAAAATAAATCCTTTTTCGACGGTAACTGAGGGTAGGGGGCAGACTCTATTTAATAACTTTCTTTACTTTGTTAAAACATTATTGTACACAGAAAAAAATATCCGGCGTTGCCTGGATCTGTATGAGAAACAATCGCTAATTTTATTCGTTTTTTTTTTCTCTCTCTAACTGAAATAACTCAAAACACACCGCTTTGACGTGATTAAAAATAAAGCTTCTTCCTTACCCATAAAAGTAAAAGGGCACTAAGTATGAAGAACAAAATAGTACTCTTTTAGAAACGAAAAAACGACATTTAATTATGTACAAATTTGAGGAATTTCAAAAATATGAATTTAAACTTCACATGTTTAAAAGATTTATGTCCTTTTTTTTTTTTTTTTTTTGAACATATTCTAAAATCTTCTCTATTTCTCTATATTGCTATTGGCGACAAACTTTTAAAAAATGTAGCCGCCCGTAATCCCTTACTGCGATTAAAAATATTACCAAATGTGCAGTAATCGTTTTGAGATACTTTGGATAAGGCTCCCCTTCCCTACTTTGTAAAACTGTGTGTTACTCATTTTCATCGAAGAGATAGTGTCGCTAAATACTGAGATACTGCTGGTGACCATAAAATGATGCTACCCCAAATGTTTTTAAAATAAGTAGTAAAATTTGGCAATTGTTTGAAATTGTGCGCAAATTTGTGCTGTTTATGGATTTGCTTAATTTAGTTGGTGGATTATTTTACATGTTAACAACTGATTTAAAGAAAAAAATATTAAAGAAATGGCGATATTTTGGTTACTTGGTGAAAACCAAGAAACTATTGCTTAGTCTTTAGCTTCAAAAACAGCGACAATTGAAAAATTGCCTAATGCCTTAGCTATTGAAATGATTCCGCAAAAAAAGTTTGGCGAGATTCCTGCTTGTTGATCAAATACCCAGTCAACACAAATCAATTTTTAAAAAAACATTAATTGCCTCAAAGTTGCTTTAAACTGGAAAATAATCAGCCAAATCCATGTATTATTTGCCTATCTTGTGCAAAAATCTTACTTTAAGATTTCACTTGAGAAAAGCCTTGACCAGTCAGACGAAAAGCAAAAATAGTCAACAATACAACAATTTTTGTTATCGACAGGGAGTTGAGATGATACACTAAATACTGTATTGAGTTGAGGAAAGCCTTCGAACATGGAACTAAAAAGCTCATAACTTGTTTTTTATTCTACTTAGAGATTTCGAACAGGCAGAAAAATCAGAGCTTTCAATGGACATATAATGTTAAAATGTGCAAGTATTTTTTCGTCCCCATATTAGAGAATTTATACGAAAATTGTATTTTATCGCCCCCTATGAGGGGTTTTGCCCCCATAACGGGATGGAAACTACCCTATGTGTTATTCTGATGCATAAGCTACATTATTGTAAAGTTTGATCAAAATCCATTCAGTAGTTTTTGCGTGAAAGAGTAACAAACATCCATCCATACAGACAAACTTTCACATTTATAATAGTAGTGAGATCTTCGATACGTACAGCTACAATTCAAGAAAAAAATCCCCCGTCAAAGTTCAGAATATAGTTTCAATACTGAACTCGTAGAGTTGTGTCAGGGCAAAATACAAACATCATGAAAATGGAAGCTGCTCTTTCATTGTGACTTGAACAAGCCAGAAATAGGGGTGTTCTTACCCTGCATAAATCATTATCTTCACCGTTTTAAAAAACATAACTAAGTTTACGATGTTTACTCTTCAGTGCTATTGTAATGCAGTAATGTACTTAATGTAAGAACCCTACTGATTTAGTTCATGTATCTCATTGATCATTGATTTTGTGCTTCATAGCAGTAACTTATGTTAAATATAAACTTTTTCTAAAATACAGTAAAAAGTCAGTTCTTTATAAAAGATACGGTAATACTCGTATATAGTTAAGAAATGCTTTGAAGCATATTGATCCGAATTGAAGCATTGGGATCCGACTGCATATGATATGCATTTTTGTGCAGAGTAATATGAGAATTTATTTCATAGCTCGTTAGTAATTCATAAAAGAAACTTTTATGGTAAAAAATAAGGTCTTGTAATTTTTAATTAACCAAAGGAGACTTTCTCATAATTTCGAAAAATGGGAGTAGTACATTATAAATGCATATATTCAGTACATTTTTTGTCATGCTTGTTTGCTCTATATGTTTACTTCAACAGTGTTACGGTTTTAAAAATAATAAACGATTCCATAAGGATTCCGTGAACGAGTCCACAGTTAAAGCGTAAGTGCACAGAGCTGTTTTTGAAGAGATAAAGGTAATGAGCTTAATTTTTGCGAAATGAATTCAAAAAGAGTACTTAAGAGTTTCTAATCAAAGAAAAGAAGTTAGCTGTGTTTTCTTAGCAGTAAGTGAAGAAGAGGCAATAAAGACATACATTCAGCAAAAGTTTATTGAATAGAAAAACATTTACATTTTCGCAAGGAATACTGTTAGTTTAGGTGGGAAATGCACACAAAAGCAATCACAAGTTCATTCCGGAAAATGTCCTCCTTTTCAATGCACTATTCGAGCGGGACTCGGAGAAGAGTGCCACCTTTAACACCTATAAAAGCAGAAAAGCAACATGTTAAATAATGAGCAGTCAGTGTTAGTACGAGAAACCTCATTCAGGCTTTATCAAAGGATGAAAAGGATTAGTTTTCAGCAGAAATATTAACTGAATCATGTAATTAACTGAAAGTCTGCCCCCTCCTCAATCGTAGTTCACATACTGTACATACGGGAAAACGTTAAACTTTATTGAGCAATCACGATTGCTTATTGTTCTCATTTGACGGTCCTTAGCGTTGTGGTTCCTTTTTCAACTTGGACCAGGGGCCTCTGCAGCATCACCGCCCACCGGCCTCTGGTCCTGAGCACTGTCCCCCTTTAGCCGCTTCTCCTGGTCAGTGGCGTCCATGTCCTACACACACACACGCTCACAAACATGCACGCTCACACACACGCATCCTTACGCACATACACACTCCCACACACACGCCGTTACACACATACACACACACACACACACGCCGTTACACACATACACACACACACACACGCCGTTACACACAAGCCTATACATGCACGCACGTGCGTCTGCACATACAACTATACGCACGTAACCGCCCAGAAGGAGTGGCAGGCTTGGGGGGGGGGCAGGAGCCGTTTCTAGAAACAATAACCCCAATGAGTAGGGTCCTGTCGTGATTGCGAAAAACATAATTTGTATTCAAAATTTCAGAATTCAAATTAATTTCTTTCTTCTTTTTTTTTTCGTTAGACGGATGGATTATGATAGCGTGATTGCTAGGCGAGTTTGGCGATAAATAGAGTTGCGGAATAATTTTTATTTCATTTTTTTTAAACATTACAAGGAATGAAATGTGTACAGAAGACTAGAGGATTTCTTCCTTACCTAACATGGTTGTTCTATGAATTTAAAATATTATTCTTCAACAAAGTATATCAATGTTTGAGGTTTTAAATTTCCAGAAAATATTTCGCTGCTAATTTACATTCATCTGTTTCTGATAGAAACAGCAATAAATAAATAAATAAATAAATAAAACTCCCCTCCTTGGTTTCCGCTTCAAATGAAACGATAAAATCAGACTTCAGAACAAAACATTGTTACTTTTAACTACTTAAATCACCTGATTCTTAATAACCGCTATACTTTGAAATGTTTATTTACTCCTTTGCATCTTAAAAACGCAAGACACTTTATTGCCGTTTTGTTTTCTCTTTTGGCAAACTTAACTGTTCTTTTTGGCTAACTTACGTGTATAAAACCAATTTGTCTTATGTTGCTTGTTAAGGCTTTTGCCCTTTGCAATTCACCAGATAACTTCATTTCACGATTAACAGAAAAAAATAACGTTCTACCAACCATAGCTACAGTAATGCATTACTTGTGCGCATGAGCAACATGATGGCGAATGAAGCCATCTTAGAGTCTCTGATGTATCTACGTCATGGAGGTGAAGCAAATTCATTTCCGTTCTGTTAGAAGTCACTACCGCATACGAAGTTTTATTTTCTACCGTACCAATAAATTTTAAACTGTGAGGTGAAAATTCAATAGAATGGTGCATTGAATGTTGTTTTTTATGCCAATGCATTCTCATTATAATAAATGAAAATAAATATAATGAATTAGTTGATTCATTCGATACAACTGAGGGATGCCTATGTTATTAAAAAAAAAAAACTTAAATTTAATTGCCAACTGAAGCAGAAGACTGGGTGACGATGGCTTTAGCTGAACTGATAAAGATTTTTCCTGAACTAACGAGGAAACCGTAAGAGAGAAGTACAGTAAGAATAATTTGGAAAATCCTTAAAACAAATATATTGGCAGTCAGGGGGCTGTCTGACCGCTTATGATGATGCTAGCAATGATGCATTCATAACTGCTGAACTGATTAATTTTCAGCGAAATTCTTTTGGAATGCTTCATTTGACTCAATGAAGGTTCATCTTTTCAAGGAATCCTTTTTGCATCTATTTTAGGGTTGTACTTCTGTATGATGTACGTTAATAATTTTCATCACTCAGACACACTCCCCCCCCCCCCATATTTCCTCCTTGATAACAAGAACTTCTCCTAAATTTAAATTTAAAAAAAAACCCTAACCTCGACTGCCTTAGTTCATACCATAATGAACTTCGTGCGTTAGAACACATATAAAGTTCAAATATATTTCTTTTCTTTTTTTTGTAACAAAATGAAAGATAATTACAACTATTCAGTTTTGCCAGTCGTAAAAGCAAAATCAAGGGAGAAAATTGATAATCGTTTTGAAAACTTGATTAATTGTAAGAATTTTATTAGTTAACAAACAGAAATTTGTAGCAGATCAAAATCGTTGTTTGATTGAGGTGTTTTAAAGAATTTTCTACGATTGTGTGTCGAGAATGAAACCGTTACCAATCGCATAAAAAAAGCCCAGAATTATACTTAAAATTTATTTAAAAGGTTATAGTTCGAGCTCTATGTAACTCAAAAGTTCCGAACAAACTCTATCGTACTAGGAAAAATTCATTATTTCGATTGGTATCAATAATTTAAACGTGCAAATAAGTTTTTACTACCAAAATTGCGAAAGAATGAAAATACAGTTTTTAGCTAATATATCCGGGGGGAGGGGGGAAACTGAAGTCCTACAAAGATGTGACCTAGCTAAGAACACTCTCGATTAAGTTGTTATTCGAGTAAAAAATAAAATACAAAATCGGTTCATCTGTTTAGGAGTTACAATGCCACGGATAGACACACAAATGCACAAACACGTCAAACCTATAATCCTTTTCCATTTTGCATTGGAGTTTAAAAAATATAGTTCTCTAGAAAAATGTAAAAACTTATCATTTGATACAAATTTCCAGCATCACTGGTAACAAGTTCTTGCCTCCTTGCTGCCTCGATATTTTCTTCCTTAGAGATAGTTCAGTCTTAAAATGAATGAAGTAATTCGTTATTTCGATAGTGTTTAAAGTATGAGAAGTAATTTTAAACTCTTTATTTTTTTACTCAAGTGATACTTGTTATCTATTTTAAGCTTTAAAATGTTTGAAGATAAAAGAAGTATTTCTTGGACGTTGATCATCATGGAATACCATGAAAGAAAATTAATGCCTAATATCGCAAACGTGCGACATTCGTGATTTTCTGGCTTATCAAGATTTTATGAGTCAGTGAGAAGTAGAGGACTTTTTTAAGTTTTAGGCAAAACGAGTGCAAAAGACAAACACTAGGTAGGCTTTCACCGACCTTTTATTTTCTAAATTATGCTGTATAACAGCACCTGCCGGCGCTACTAGTACTGCTTCATGTCCTAAAACAGAGGAGAGTTTCTTTTACCATTTGTACTTGTTATCTTCTAATTTTTAATTTTGGCATTTGCACCTTTTTGATTCTAATTGCTTCCTATGGTGAAATCAGGGGCGTGGACAGGGGGAGGGAGAAGGGATACCTTTTGGACCGTCCCCAAGCGTGAAGGCGACCCGAGATTTTTGAGATGAGGGGTAAAATATGTGTAGGGCCGCAGGGGTAAACAATATGGGGGGGAGTCGTAAAACTGATTTGTGGCGGGCCCCAAAAGTTCTGTGCACGGCCCTAGGGGAAATCATATGGTAGGGATTCTAAAGTGATATTTTGTTGCAACTCTACCTTTTGAGTAATCACACTTACTTTATTTCTTAAAGCCATATTTGTTAGAAGATGAAGAGGACGATGTCATAATATTGTAGCGCATATCTCCCAGCTTCTGGGGGCTCTGGGTCCCATTATCTTTGCCAGCGCCAGCACCTGCGCAGGGGTTAGTCACGAATTAGTGGACCATTTAGCAAGCACATACAAAGCAGCAAAAAAAAAAAAATGTTTGTTAGAAACCAAAGAAGATATTTGTGTTTTAGCTCCTTGGGGATCATTTCGGTTTGAAAATCATTCATTCATGTTCATGAGAATGTATAGTAGCAATCAAGAATAATAACTGCATGGCAAAATATGCCTTGATTCTACAAGCATCCATTACAGATCTATAGAGATAGTCAAAACAAATTCTGAAAGTATTTTCAATGAGTTCAACGCATATTTTCTTGATATTCTTAATAGACCTGTGATACTTGAACAATCATCTATGGATTCTATTGCTAATCAATTTTGAGTTTAGAAATTCTCCAAGAGCGCCATAAAAAAGAAAAAAAGAAAGAAACCTCCGTAGATAAGGAAGACAGATAGATTTGTAAATCTTGTCTCTCAACTTTGCAAAACCAGAAAGTATGGTATTTTTTTAATCCGGAACACATGAAATTTAGCACCATTTTCACTTTCTTATTTTTGTCCCGTAACGGAGTAGCACCACCAAATAAAACCGATAAATTAAATAGATGATTAAAAATAGGAAAAAGCAAAACAAAACTTCAAAAATCAAAAAAAAAAAAAAACGAAATGGTTATGCTAAGTTTGTCAGAAATTTTCTTAACTTTCATAGCCAACGGAATTTTACAGGTGTACTCTTACACATACATTTTAAAACTACATGTGGCAAATGGAACCCCTTAGGAATAAAAGGCATGGCCTACTTGTGACACCTCTACGGGAGCCGGAATGGTACCCTTAACTAAGGTGTCCCGTTCAGGATGCCCCAGAGGGTGAACAGATGACTCTTCACACAGGGGTGCCCACCCCCCTAAGAGCAAGGGCGCACCCGACTAAATATCGCAAAGACTTCCCCCATGAGAAAAATAACCGTCAAAACACCCCCCTAAAATTATCAATGGCACACTCTGCGTCATGACCCCCCCCCCCTTGGGGGGAACCCCTGCTTCACAAGTTCAACGCATTCTTTGTCCTTCGATCAAGGAAAACATTCCCAATGCATGACTCTCAGTGGTACCCCCCCCCCCTCCATTGTCTAGCAATTTTATTTATTGGTTTGAATCATGAAGTAGCACAAGATGTTCGGATAATTTCTCATTGAGTTCAGCATGAAAAAAAAAATTAAAAGACTAGGATCTGGTGTAACATCTTTAAAATTTCTTATAGTTTAAGAAATTTTGTCACGTATTAAACTTTAAATTTCTAAACGCAATTCTAAAGCATTTGTAGTTTTATTTTATCATAAAAACTTCAAACTTTTTTTTTTTTTTTTTGCAACCAATGGTGCTCACAAAAAATTAAAAAAAAATTACTCATTTTCTATGAACTTCCCTAGTCGAGTATCATCGGAACTACCAAAAGAGAGGTATGGCATTTACTCTTTAAGTTCAGCAAAGACATTTACTACATTAGATTTGAAAAATGCATTTTTTCATATTGATTTTGAAGAAAACAGTAAGAAGTATACATCATTTGTCACTCATAATGCCCAGTATGAATTCCAGAAATGTCCCTTCGGATTAAGTGGAAGCCCCTTATTATTCCAGAAATATATTAATTGCATTTTTCGTGAACTTTTAATTGATCAGACCGTCATTATTTACATGGATGATATTCTTATTCCTTCCGTTGATGAAGTGGATGGTATAAACAAGTTGAGAAAAGTCCTTCAAATTGCCTCTGAGTATGGACTCGACCTAAATATTAAGAAATGCCAATTTCTCAAGCGAGAAATAGAATTTTTGGGTTATGTGATTAAAAATGGAAAAATAATGCCCTCTTCTTGCAAAACCTCTGCAGTTCAAAATTTTCCCCTGCTGAAGAATGTGAAAGACATTCAAAAATTGTAAGGACTTACTGGTTACTTCCGAAAATTTATTCAGCATTATGCATTAATTGCTAAACCACTCTATGATTTGCTTCGGAAATTAGCTCCATTTGTTTTTGGACCAGAACAACATCAGGCATTTTCTGTTTTAAAGAAAAGTTAACTTCTTATCCTGTTCTCGACATTTTTCGTCCTGGCGCAAAACTTCAGTTACACACTGGTGCAAGTAAACACGGATTTGGTGCTATACTCCTACAAGAGTCTTCGAATAACAACTATAACCCAATTTACTACTTTAGTAGAAAAACGACCCCTCAACAGGAAAATTATTCAAGCTATGAACTTGAACTGTTAGCAGTCATTGAAGCAATTAAAAAATTTCGACATTATTTGAATACTAAATTTCTGATTGTTACTGATTGTGACGCATTCAAGAAAACATTATCTAAGAAAGATATATCACCTAAAATTGCCCGATATGCCATGTTGCTTGAAGAATTTAATTACGATATAATTCATCGCCCCGCAACAAAAATGAACCATGTAGATGCCTTAAGTAGATATCCTGTAATGATGATAACTCAAAATTGCTTGACAGATCAAATCGCTGCAGCTCAACAAAATGATGAAAATTTAAAAACAGTAATTGCCCTAGTCAAGGTAAATAAAGTAAATGACTATGTAGTTAAAAATTGTGTTTTGTACAAATTGATAAATGATCGCGAATTGATCGTTGTACCCAAAGGTATGCAAACAGAGATTATCAAACATGTACATGAAAATGGTCATTTTGCAGTAGCCAAAACTGGTGATGTTGTACAACAAAATTATTTTATCCCTAACCTTAACCTTAAACAAGCTGTCGAAACTGTGATTTCTAATTGTGTGCATTGTATTTTGGTAAATAAAAAACGTGGAAAGCGAGATGGATTTTTGAATCCGATTCCAAAAGATGATCGCCCTTTAAGCACTTATCACGTCGATTTCTTAGGACCTTGAATGTCTACAAATAAGAACTATCAACACATTTTGACTGTTATCGATGCATTTACAAAATTTACATGGATATACCCGACAAAATCAACTACAACAAATGACGTTATTTCAAAATTAGAATTTAAGGAGAGTATTTTTGGAAATCCTTCTCGTATAGTTACCGATAAAGGCCCAGCTTTTACGTCAAGAGAATTTAGCGATTATTGTATAAAACAAAATATTCAACATGTAAAAATCACAACTGGAATACCTAGGGGAAATGGACAGGTCGGACGAGTCCACGGTACATTGATCCCCGTTCTTGCAAAGCTTTCGATAAATAATCCCACAAAATGGTACACATTTGTTCCAGCACTGCAGAAAAACCTGAATTCCACAAAACACAGAAGCACAAAATTTTCACCATTCGAACTCTTGACAGGTGTAAAAATGCGTTCGAACGAAGATCTAGAAATACTTAGTTTACTTGAAGAAGAAAATGAACAAAAATTTCATGATGATAGAGAATTGCTCCGTAACACAGCAAAAACAAAGATACTTAAAATTCAAGAGGAAAATACGAAGAATTTCAATAAAAAACGAAAAATTGCTACTCAGTATCAAATAAGTGACTTTGTTGCCATACAAAGAACTCAGTTTGGTACAGGTATGAAGTTACGACCTAAATTTCTTGGTCCCTACGGAGTAACGAAAGTCAACCCAAACAATCGGTATGAGGTCACCAAAGTTGGCACACACGAAGGTCCTCACTCGACTTCATCTGCTGCTGACTTTGAAAAAATGGACAACAACTCCAACCGACTAACTTTGTCCAAAAAAAAGGAAGAAAAAAATATTGGTGTTTTTCTTTTTCTTTTTTTTTTTGTGTTCCTGTTTAAATTCTGCTTTTGATGATGATCGGAGCGTGCAACTGACGTCGTGCTGCCTTCAACCCCACCTGATGATGATGACTACCATGATGACGACAACGATGCTGATGACTACCATAATGAAGATTACGACAACGATGATGATGCTGATGACGATGGAGGAGCAACGACTTGATGCCAGCCCGACTCCAAAGGATTTGCAGCCCCTCCCCCTCTTTTTTTTTCCTCTTTCCAAGTAACTTTTTAGAACATTTCATTTTTTTTTTCTCTCAACGAAATTTTACCAGTTCACGAGGACGTGAATAATCAGGATGGACGAGTGTGGTGATGTGTTATTTTCTAAGACACTTTATTAAGAACTCGAACTCTTGTGAACTATGTTTTTATTATTCCTACGCGCGGAGTGAAATTGTGCGTGACGCGACCAGTTTTGGCGGATTGAAAAGGAAGGAATGATGGGAAGTGTGGTGGAAGACGTGTTGCTCTCGATGTTTTAATGTTTCTTGTTCTATGTTCCTGTATTCGTCTTGTGCTGTCAATTATTAAATGTTTATTAGTATACGATGCCGTCATTATGCTTTGTTGTATGAAGAATACCCCTAGACCAGCCGAGATCCTTACATATATATATATATATATATATATATATATATATATATATATATATATATATATATATATATATATATATATATATATATATATATATATATATATATATATATATATATATATTCTTTTAGCTATGCTAAGTTAAAATATTTAGTTATAGATTTCAATCCAGAGTCGCTGAAAAGATTATTAAAAGAGGGGTTAGTTTCCAACTTCATTCAAACCAGGCTAGACAACATTAGTACTTGTATGTAGAAGAATCGAAGTTTCCTAGACAGCTTTTTAGTATCACTAAGAA
The DNA here is from genome assembly GCF_026930045.1 of Uloborus diversus. Lineage (NCBI taxonomy): Eukaryota > Metazoa > Arthropoda > Arachnida > Araneae > Uloboridae > Uloborus > Uloborus diversus. The sequence goes on from NC_072735.1 coordinate 91,944,714, forward strand.
AATTAGCATCATTATTTCCAAAGGACATTTTTTTTTTCGAAAGCAAAAAGGTTTCACATTCTTTGAAGGACTAAAAAAATCGTTTTACTTTAAAACAGATTGTTTGGGGCAGACTTACTTTCAACACATCCAGGGCTGAAGGAATTACTGGGTCTCTCGAACCCGTAACAGCACTCGTATTTGGTTGCTACCATCTTGGTACCTTCACCTGATGTCTTCCTGGAAGGAAGAAAATGAATATGTCATTGGCAATTCTGTAAAGCAAACTGATAGATTCTAGAAAGGAAATTTGTTGTAAGGAAATCTAGATTGGAAAAAAAAAATCTTAGGCGTAAACTCAATCTATAAGTGAAGTACACTTCCCATGATTACTTAACAAAAATTGTACAATAATGAGCGATGAGCGTCATTGTAAAGGGAAGGGGAGAGGATATTTTGGAAAACGTTTTCTGTGGTTTCTATAATAATCTGACTGAGAACTAATTGAAGACCTCTGATCACAACTGAGTCTTTTGCTCTTTGAAGTAGACTTGCGCTCTGCCCCTTACCTACATAAATTGCTGAGTTAATAAGAGGTAGTGGAGGGATCAAATCGGCAGTATCTCAAGGGAATGTAAGTGACCTTTTTAAAGTTTTGAATAAAACGTGTACTAATTCCAAACCGTAGGTTGGCTTTCGATGTATAGTTTTCCTAAATCATGCTGTATAACAGCATATTCCAGGATAGCTGTTATCAACTTTTGCCCCTGAACAGGGTTGCTGACGGATCTAGTTTTCTACCATAGATATCCCAGGGAAGACAAACGAACTTACACTCTACCTTGCAGCTAAGTAAGGTAATTCAAAGGCAAAAACGTAGGGAGTGGGTGACAAAAAGGGCTTTTGGCAAATCCCTAACTCTTAACATGCGACAACGCCTACTCCTAATGCTGTATGCTAAAAGGTTAAATGTGGTGGTGAAAAGTATTTCTGATGTTTAGTTATGGGCACCTAGCCAGTAATGGGCAGCTTCGTGCACTTTTCACACCTACTAGTAATCCATCACAAGTCTCTACCACAGTACTTTTTGGAACTGTTTTTACGTCTGTTCTATTCAAAGGAATTCTAAACAGACACTAAGTTCAGCCACATATTTTCGTCTGCGGTGGTTCTTGATAGCCGCCTCCTGAAAGCGAGATTAATCGCTACCTTCTTCGTGTTACGTTAAAAAATCAGAACCATGAACTCTCCATATCACGTGAAAAGCTTCCACAGCAGAAATGCCACGTTTTATACAAGACTATAGATGTAGTATAACTAGATACACAACTGCATGGCAGCAGAAGCCATTGGCCGCCCTTGAACGTGTGAATCCTGAATTAGACGGGCAAAAGCGTTGCCTACCCATGATGCAATTGCAAACACTGATCTCCAGTACCCAGATAGCACTGCGCGTCCACTGGACGTCCATTTATGTCCTGAACATCCAAATATGGTCCGATGTCAAAATCGATGAAATTTGACGATCCTTAGCGTCTATCAGGACGCCCCACGGACTAACTTTTTTTTAAGTTTAAGGATGACCGAAAGTGATAAGCATCTTTTCAGGACGTACTACGGACATTTTTTTTTTCTAGATGCCTTGGGAACTTATCTCTAAGGATATCCCAAGTCTCAACAAAATCAGTTGTTTTCAGGACATTCATCTCAAGTTGAAGGGTAAATTTTACTTATCAATTTTCTCAGCGACATTAGCTAAAAATCGTAGTGAACTATGATATACAAAACTTAAACGAGCTTTGAAAATACATTTGAGTTATAACTAAACATAAAAATGTGCAACAAATTTTTGAAGGAAGAAATTCTTAGAAAAAAAACTATTTCTTTAAAGGTTACATTTAATTAATTAATTTTGAAATAGGAAGCTCAAATTAATTCCAGAACTGATTTTAAAGAACCAAATAAGTACAAAACACGCTTGTGTTAATCCATACTAATTTTTTAAATATAGATGCAACGTTGACTGCATCCTCAGCAAAAATTATTTGCGATCATGCGCTTTTTGGACGTTTGCCCGTCTATTCAATTGTCTATGGAACTATAGTTTCTCGTTGTGTATCTATAGTTGGAGTAAACCTAAAGTGGCAGTGTTGCAGTGCTGTGATTAGGATCTGAATAGCCTTCACAATCGTGACTTGAACGGAAGATAAAAACACGACTCACGAAAATGACTGTTCTTACTTTTCAGATGGTGGGAAAGCTTGCTAGAAGCGATATATTGACTTAGGAGGAGTCCATTTTGAAACCTAGATAAGTATTATAACGATCGGATCAGTAAATGTCTTGTAATCAACTGACTGACATTACTTTCAGGCCAGACCATGCATTTTTCTATGTTGTTCTACTCTAGCTTTATCTACCGAGTGGCACCAGGTCGAGTCCACGAGTTCCTTGATTAAGTTACACTACGTGTCTCACCTTTCTATGCAGACGTATTTATTGTTGTTTCCTCTGCAGGATTCAGATTGCTGGTTCCAGTCACCAAAGGACACGTCACTGAACCATTCCTTCGGAATGCTGGAAAGCTCGGCCTCCTTCACCTCTGTGCACACGTTTTCCCTGGAGAAAGATCAAAATGTTATCTTTCTGTAGATGTTTAAGAGAAAAGAGAAAGGTTAGTAGATCATAGGCAGTGTCTTGTTCCCCTCAGAGAAAACTGCGAGGATCTGAAAATGCAAAAATGTACTGAGTTTGTGTTGCCCAGAGAAGTACTCCTTGGTGCTATAAAATAACTTTATTTTTTTCAGCTACCGTTTCGTACAGAAAGAAAATGTGCAATATGGCAGTAATCTTAAATATTATTCAGAGATTCCATGATTCTCAATTGTTTTATGTGAACCTTTACTTTTATACTTTAAGAAATTTATTCATTAACCATGAAAAGTTCATTTCTTAGTACACCATATTCAGGGGTGTCAATCCCCACCCCTGGTGCCAAGGTGGGAACCACCACCCACAATAATATGGAGACATTCCCCCTAAGAACAAGAGCCCCCTTTCAAAATGAGAGAGAAAATGGGCCTCAATCCCCCCCCCCTCCCTTTCCATAAAAATGTCAATGTCAATCTGCACCTGATCCCTAAGTGGGCATCCCTGCATATTACTTTTTATTCAAGATGTTTAGATCACATGTTTACCATTCAAAAAGTTTTAACTATTGTTTCTTCCTACAAACGAAAATCTTATCTTAAAATTATCAGTCCCCCCCCCCCCCTCTCCCAGTTTACCTCACATGCGCTTTCTTCTCCTTGTGATAGTGAAAAAACAAAAGCCAGTGGCACGACAGTCCATAAGGGTCAAAGCCAACTGTGCCCATATCAGTCTTCCTGACCAAGTGTTTTAGACTGCTAGGCAGATGTTTCGGTTAGGTGGTCAGCCGAGCGCGGAACCACCAGGGTTTAGTTCCCAAGCACGCTTGGTACTCGTTTTGTCGACCTACTGAAGGGATAAACAGCTGAGTCGACCATGTCCTACCCAGGAATAGAATCCGGGCCTGCGACGTGGGAACGCGAAGCGCTGCCACTGAGCCACTGGGCTTCTTGTGATAGTGATATATAAATGTAACCTCGAAATTGCAAACTTTCATATCCTAACTCAATTACCTTATTTCCGTCATTTTTTAAATAAATATAAGACACTTGACCAAAATGAGATGTAAAACTAAGTATAAGATTATTATTAGAGTCAGCAGTTGACGGAAGAATACATTTTTCTCATTCGGTTATCTAGTTTTAGACTCAGATGCTTATAACAACTTACTTTTTCTATTAAACACAATGATGAAGCAATTTTTATTAATTCTTATGAATGTGAAATGATCTGTTGCTTAAACTTTCGAGCGAACGACGTCGAAAATTAAGTTTTTTTAATCTTTACTAATAATAATGCTGAAAGTCTCTCTGTCTGGTTGTAGGGATGTCTGGATCTCTGTGACGCGCATAGCGCCTAGACTGTTCGGCCGATTTTCATGAAATTTGGCACAGAATTAGTTTGTAGCATGGGGGTGTGCAAGCGATTTTTTGAAAATTCGATTTTGTTCTTTTTTTCTTCTAATTTTAAGAACATTTTCCCGAGTAAATTATCACAACGTGGACGAGTAAATTACCAAATTATCATAACGTGGAACAGTAACAGGGGCGAGCAAATTAAAATAACAAATTAGCGAGAAATTCATCATCCATTATTTGTAAATATACTGGCGAACCAAATGACCTTTTAATTTTCAACTACGGGCAAAGCCTTGCGGGTACCACTAGCCGTTAATAAAGCACAAAAATTGCCAATTATTGCAAATGTACGTGTTTCTTGTTACAAATAACGCTTTTCCAATGCAAAAGCTGTAAAGTTATAGATATAAGAAAGGCAAAAAAAAAAAAATAGAAAACGAAAAATTTTTCAGTTACTACCCTTTCTTTACCTGCCCACGGTAGAACAGAATGCTTACTAAGCAGACGGCGAAAGACATCTGAAATAACATTACAATAACTTGGCAATTACTGTTACAGTGCTGGCCAAATTATTTGACTAAAGAGTTTTATTTTTATTTTTGTACATTATTCGTACTAAAATACTATTTATTTTACTGTTAAAGTACAGTACATACGGTACACTGATTATTACGTTAATTTAGCATAATTTAATATTTGCAGGCGGCAGCACTGTCTGCTTTGTTTATGTTCTTTGTTTATCTACCTACCAGGAACATAACCTCAATCAGCTTAAACAGTTCATATAGTTCTTTTTATTAGTGTGTTCTGTTATATTTAAAGTTAGTTTTAGGTAATTAGTGAGTATGTGTATGTGAGTATGTATAATAGTGAGTATAAACAATTTTTTACCTCCTTTTTTAAAAAGTTAAGAAATGGTGTAAACCTTGTGAAAAGTATGCCAGAAAGATTTAAAATGCTCATCAAGAACAAGGGAATGCATACTAAATATTAGATAATTATTTCACTATTCGTTAATGTGTCTATAGTTATGTAATCAATAAAGAATTTGCTTCTAAAACAGTCTTAGTCTAATAATTTGGCCAGCACTGTAGTTGTCTACAGGTGATACAGCTCTAAATTGAGTAAGGGAAGAATGAGTGTGCAGTTAACGAATGTCTGCGGTTCAAATTCGATTTCACAATCCATGCGAAATAGATTCCTCGGGGAAAGAATAGAAAGGCGCTATTGACGCACCTGTCTTCTAAGAAGAAATGAGCGAGCAGCTGGGAAAACTTGGACGCATTTGCATGCGTCAACGAGAGGTACGAGAGTCTTCTAGAAATTCCTGCCACATCAGCCACATCTTCGGCATAAAGAAATAGAAGGGCAAAAGTCACCATTAAGGTTGTTCGCGCGAAAAAAATGTTTTATCGCTTTAATGTCAAAACATTTTACCACTATCTATGAAAAAAGTAATTCTCACCAGAAAACTAATAGCGTAATAATGAAAAAAAAACATAAATAAGTATCAATTGAAAGAACATAGTAAAACATGTTTCTGGGCACATACAAGAAATATTTGTCCCCCCCCCCCCCACTCCCATTATCGCCAAATGAAGTCTAAAAGTCTGCCAAGATGTTATGACAAGTCGTCAAAATCAGCGAGTTTCGGTGAGGAATGGGAGACATCTTTCAAACTTAACTCTAAAATTTCTGAAAAAACAAGGAAGACCTTTTTTATTTTTAAAGAAGAAGAAGGCATGCATAACGCAGAAATTATATGTATATAATATACACTTTCATTGCATTTATCCCCTTATCAGATTTTTTGTAAAAAAAATTAAACCTAATATAAAATATTCGCAGAAAATATCGGAAGTTTTTAAAATCGACTTCGTACGTGCATACATACAGCCAAAAATACGCGTGCAGCCATTTTTTCTCAACTTTTTTTAATCTAATTTTTATAATTATTTTATTTTAATTATTTTTCATGCTAACATATAGATGCCTCAATTGCCTAATCAATTAATTCCATTTTCTAAAACAATCCTCATTTCTGCTTTAATAGTGCTTTATCAATACTTATCATGTGAATTTACGTTAAAGTTTTGGTTCTGTACATTTCTGGCCATGTGATGGCAGAAAATGTAAAACCATCTTCTTCATAACTTTTCTCTACTTTTTGTTTCATGTAGTTAATCGATATGGCAAGTGAGGCATCTCCATATAATACTTTAAGTGGTTTAAATTTGGACTTTTTGGCTCTGAATTTGTTACAAATTTAAGGAGCGAAGGCTCTTTCCCAGCGCATCAACCCTTTAATGGAAAGGGAGCAAAGTTCGAGAGGTTGTTTGCCCTCTCCACATTCCGTGATGACAGAAGGCGCGTGTTATTCGGAATGTTATCGGGATGACTGACCTCCACTTCTCAAATTTCGTTCCAAAAGTGCTTTTTAGGAACATTCTTTACATCTGCACGACACAAGAGTTTTCGGAATCGGTGACGTCACAAGATTCCGACGTCATTTTGAACGAAGCTCCTATCTGGCTCAACCGGCATTTGCTTGCCCCCTTTGTTTGTTGCCCAATGCCGCTTGATAAGATAGCCGTTGAAATGAATAATTAGTTAATAGCGGCACCAATCGATTGATATGTAGTTCCATAATTTCTCCTATTTTCGAATCGTGGCTTGATGTTTTGATGTGTCTGATATCAATTGAGACGTTCTGATGCTATCGACACAATATCAGGGACGCGATAAGAAAGAATTAGGGGTCAAAACCAACAGAACCCTTTGCTTTAAGTATACTGTCAGCAATAATTAGGAGTTTTATGCAATTCAAGAACGCTCCCTCCCCCCCCCCCCACCGGAAGGAAAAATCCGGCGAGTGACAGGTATTGAAAGGCCAGATGGGTTAAACGGTAAGGCGCCGGACTCGTATCTGGGGGGCCCCGGGTTTGATGCCAGCTGGGTGAAGATCCTTTGTGATCGCTAATGGGTACTGGGGCACGTTGATCGCAAAGTCTTTCTAGTTTTCTTTCGGGGGTGCTGGGTCAGGGGTTTCTCGGTCAGGGACAAAAAAAAACAGAGCTCTCGTCAGGCCCCATCCAACCAGGTAAACGACGAAAGGTGGTAGGTACGAAAACCCTGGAGCGTAGTGTGGTGCTAGTTATCGAAACTTTTTATTCAATACCAGGAACATCAGTACTAGTAACGAAAGTGACGATATTATAGTGTTATCGATCGTAACGATGAAATATATGTCAAAATGAATTTTGTATTTAAATGTTTACAGATAAAAAAAATGTTCTGTTTCGATTGAATGTCTCTTTTCTCTTCAGAGTACATCTTTTAGCTAAAATAAATGCTACGCAACTACACTATCAAAGTATTAATTAAATTGAGATGGCTTTAGAAGTGACAGCGATTTTAGGTTATTTTGCTTTATGTTTGGGACTTTGTTATGATTCGCAGTTTTTTACCAGTTGAATGTGTATGATCTGTCTCAATAATTCTCTGTGCTTTGTATTGCACATAAATAAATAAATTAAGGATAATGAATGCAGTATTTTACTAATAAATAAGTACAAGTTAATAAAATCTTAACCCTATACAACACAATATAGTTACTTCATTATCTTTCATATCATAGAGCAATTTCCAAACTGACCGTCTAATGTCATTTTACTCATTTTCAAAAAAAAAACTGCATTGATACCCTGTGTGTGTTTAAAAAAATGCTATTCTACTGTAAAATTTTACAGAAGAATAAACAAGTATTAAAAAAGCAACAAGCGGGCAGCAGGTTAGAACTCGGGATTAATTGTCTTCATATTGGCAATATGAAGGCATTAATTGTCTTCATATTGGCAACCGGCTTTGCTGACCATCATACCAGTTAGAACCCATCAAGTGGAAGAAATACGGGTGTTTTGTGCTTCGCACTATAAGTCACGTGATGTATCAAATGGCGCTGCAATCGATTATTTTTTTCAGTACGATTTACTGTAAATTTTTCGGTACTGTAAACACTCCATTTTACAGTAATATTTACCACAAAAGTTTCTTGAATTTGTAACATTCAACTCTCCTATTTCAACTCTCATTGTCTCAGTATTGATTCGATACGCTAAGAAGAAATGAACTTCTGATGATATTCACAAAACTCTTTTACAAACATTTGTAATAATCTAACAGTCTTCTTAGAAATCTGATTTTCTCAAAAAAAAAAAAAAAAAAATGGACTGTGATCATTCTTTCTCGTGGACCTTCAAACGATTTATGAAAATCCGCATAAGTTGTACATAATTTCACTTTTTAAAAGCATAATTTTCATTTGAAGAACTATTTGTTTGTTGCTGTTGTTTTTTCTCGGAAACAAAGGTTATGCAATTTTCTATTTGCTTTAATGTTGGCTGTGATGGTGATTTTTCTTGTGCTGTACCTGAATCACACAAGACTCACCAAAACTAAAATAGTTTATCTACAAACGAGCTGATGTGTGCATCACATGACTTCCTTTTTACACCAATTTAATGTTATTCCCACATCATTGGCAATTTTAATGTGATTCAATAGTTAACTCTCCAAATATCACCAAAGTGGCCAAATTAAAACCAGATTAAAAAAAAAAAAAACAAAATTTGTCGCCAAGTTGGCGACAAAACTTAGCGACCAAAAGACTGGCGATATATTGCCAAGTGTCCTCCAAATTATAAAACTACTTGAGTTTGCATCGAAATTAACAATGATTTCCTTCCAAAAAGGTACAAAAGACCCCTTTAGAAACACCGAATGCGACCAAAAGGGGAGCCGCACAACTAGACTCCACTAGGAGTCTACGTACCAAATTTTAACTTTCTATGACATACCGTTCTTGAGTTATGCGACATACATACGCATATAGACACATACGTACATACGCACATACATACGTACATACAGACGTCACGAGAAAACTCGTTGTAATTAACTCGGGAATCGACAAAATGGATAATTCGGGCGTCTGTACGTTCTTAGGTGTATATGCACGTGTGGTTGGGTCGAAAAAAAAAAAACTCTACATTCATTTGGGGGTGAGCAAAATGGAAATTAAGGTCGATTTTTGAGTGAAAATGTTTTCACGAGCACAATACTTCCTTTTTTTAAAAGGAAGTAAAAAAGAAAAACAACTTCTGATGTTGCTTTAAAAAAAAACGATGTGCTCTTATATGAGAAATTAGGACCCAAGTTATAAAAGTCGACGTCAGGGGGGAAGGTCGTAAAGGGATTTGATTAAGTCATATTTGTGACCTTTACCAAAAAAAAAACTGCATTATCATTCATTATGCAGAGTAATGTCATCAAAAGTCTTTGGCGACGATTCCAACAATCTCTTGAAAATTCATCAAAAAGCGTTTTGTCACCGTTGTTGATTTTCGAAATCAGCGTCACGTACGGCCACATTCAACAGCCGAGTTGAACCTCAATAAGACATTCCCCCGAACTGCCAATGGAAGCCTTCTGATTAGTCGCTGAAGGCTTCGATGGACGCTGGACGGTAGAGGTGTTTCAAATTATCATCAGCATATCTACTGAATGTTTACAGGCGGCTGGTGAATATGACCGGTCTTAATCATGCTGCTTTAGCGCCGTTAGGTAAATATTGTGAGATTTTACTTACCCTTTGTACCAGGGCTTGGGTATTTCGAAGGATGGAATGTAGATAGGTATTGGCCTGTAATAGAAAGGAAAACCTGCTCCGGCAAAAGCTCCACCGCCGAACGGAAACCCGCCGGCATAAGCGCCAGTGAAAGCTCCATTTCCGTTGAAGAAGCCACTGCAAAAGGCAAATGTGTAACTTAAGTCATGACATAATAATTAAATAACTATTAAAAGTATGAAAATGAAAAGAAATAGGGTAAACCGGGGCACGTTTACGAGAATTTTTTTCAATGAACTTTCTAATTTTTGTGTTTAAAATTAGGAAATGTTAAACATTGTGGTTTTATAAAGCAGTTAATGAAGTCAAAATTTGTATATTCAGTTATTGCTCAGCTGGTGTTTTTAACCGTAAATAAAATGTTTTTTGAGTCCAAGTCGGTTGCGTAAACTTGCCCCTAACACGAGGCAAGTTAACGCATCGAGTGGGGCACGTTTACGCACAATAAAAATGATACCAAGGAGTAAGTGGTATAGATATTTAACCAAATTTAAATGTTTTAGTTCTTTTAAAACACTTTGAAAATAGGAAAATCACAAATAATTAATTAAAGAACATTTTATAGGCTAAACTAAAATCATAGGGCTTATTGCTAATTAAAAACAGAAAATATTTAATCATCTTCTTCATCACTGTTAGAATTTACTAACAAAAATAAAGTATTTCTTTTCGCATGCTTGTCATGGGATTGCGTTTTGACATCAAAGACATTGAACCCTGTGTTGTCCTTTTTTCGAATTGTTGTGTGCTTTCAAACAATAGATGCAAGCACAGTTTTCTACTTCGTAAACAGAATCGTTCCTTAATTTCCTTTTTACAGAGTGTACTAACTTTTTCCCTGTCGTAGGTTTTGGTTTCATACTTTTTTCTTTGATGTCTTCTATTTCTGCTTTGATAGAAACTTGTAAATTTTAAATTAATTTTTCCCTTTTTTGCTCTGCCCATTTTGTTTTTTTCTTTGTAGGTTCTAACTGCTCTTGTCAGATGGCTTCTTTAATCGGAGTATCAGTTAGGGAAAAAAGGAGAATGCTCACAATACTTTCCTGGTTCCTAAGCTTTGATCCTACCTTTTCAAATGGTCTCAGTTGGGGTAGTCCATATGTGACGCTGTGGAAGGCTTAGTGGGAGAAATACTTGGATTATCGATAAGCCTTTTCATTATTTTGACATCTAACGTGGTTCTGTTAGTGTTTTGAACGAATGTTTTACCATCTTTGAAATAAAGAAAACGTATTACAGGCTGAATAGTGTATAAAATTAAAGCTGAACAGGCATGAAGACAACATTATATGATTTTAAGCAATAAGATACGAATCTGTAACTGAATTAAAATGAATGGTGATTTTAAAAATAAATAACCTGAAAATACTAATGGTTTGAGACAGTACAAAGCGAAAAAAGCGCCCGGGCCCGTTTAGAAGTAAGCCAGAGTAGTAAGACACAGTAAGAACGTGCGTAAATGTGCCCCGATGAAAATGCGTAAACGTGCCCCGTTGGCAGGTTTGGGTTTATTTTTAACGTGCAAGAAAATTTGATAACTTTTATACAATTATACAATAACTTAAATACAATTCTCAAAAAAAAAAAGGATAAAATTCTACTATTTTTTATATATTTATTTGTTTTTAACAAAGTATTCTTTTTTCGCAATAAGCTTCAAAACGTTCAACACAACATTTACTCTGCTCGGTAGAAAACAGATTTCTTCTATCCGCATGCTAAACCGAAGCTCGACAGATGCTAAAAAACTTATGAGAATATTTGCTATGGAGAAGCATTAATCTGGTATGACTGTTGACTCTAGATTTATTACTCGTTTTGAGAAAAGGGCACTGCGTAAACGTACCCAACGCGTAAATGTGCACCGATACCCTACCCGTAATATTTTGGGAAAGTTCCCAATAATTGAGCAACTTATTATGCATACATATACGTACGTATTTAAGGAGAATTATTATATTATTAGATGTTGCTTTGATGCTTTTCTGGTGTATAATTTAGTACCACCATTAGGGACTTTGTCAGGAGGGACGTCGTTGCCGGTTTTTGAAAACGATGATACTTGGCTCTCTACAAAGTTCAAAAAACAGCTATTGTGTAGCAGTTCTTCTTTATGCAATGCACCACCACATCTGTTAGTTGGTTTTGGAACTTGGAAGAAAACCAATGATCATCGTTTCCAAAAACCAGCGAAGATGTCCCACTTTGTCAGCTGTCCTAGTTGAAAGCAATTCTAAAATCAATTCTGTACACTGTAGATCACTTGATTGTGAAAATTGGTAGAAAATTCAAAAAATATGTTTCATTTGTCTTTTTTAAAAATACATACATTACTAAAAAAATTTCAAAAGTGAAATTTATAGATCAGATAATTTTGGATGCTCAATGGATAGGATGTTCAATGTAGTTCACCAAGCATAGCTCATATCGGGACCAAAATGTGATAAAAATGTCATAATATAATATTTATATTGCATGAGAGAGAGAAAAAAATGTACGCAAATAGCATAAAAGAAGACTATGAATCAAATCACGGGATTAATGCTAGTATCAGCGCTGACTTTGTAGCCAGAATCATAACTGTAAAGCTACCTGGTAATTTTCCCCACTAGTTCATGGATTCGTTTGTGGTTCAGGATGCGAATGAAGAGGAAGATCGGGGGCTGCAACGGGCTAGATTTTTTGGCCATCTATATCTGAATAAGTGTTTCCGAACATAGATAATTAATGACATCCTGGGCCAACCAGCCAACCATCTGCTTATTGAAAGACAAAAAAAAAAAGTTAAAAAAGTAAAATCTGTGACCTACTTCCCCCAATTAATTCTAATTTGAATTCCGAAACTTTGAATTCAAATTATGTTTTTCGCAATCATAAGTTGCGACAAGACCCTACTGATTAGAGTTATTGTTTCTAGAAACGGCTCCCCCCCCCCCCCAAGCATGTCCCTCCTCCTGGGTGGTTACGGGTGTATAATTGTGTGTGTAGGCTTACGTGTGTGCACGTAGGCGTGTGTATGTGTGTAAAGGCGTGCGCACGTAGGTTAGTGTATATGGGCATGCGTGTGTAGGACATGGACGCCACCGCCCAGCAAAAGTGGATTCCGGTGGACAGTGCTCAGGACCAGTCGCGCCGCCGCCGGTGGACGGTGGTGCTGCAGCCCTGGTCCAAGCTGAAAAAGGAACCGTAACGTCAAGGAAAGTCAAATGAAAGCAATAAGCAATCGTAATTGCTCAAAAAACATATTGAATTCAATAACTAAATTTATCCAATACCTCTTTATCAATATCCAGAGCAAGTACTATTTTCAGTTGTACTATTAAAATACAGTTGATGAATTTCGTTTTGAGGCTAACATACGTAAAATCTTATCGAATTATTTTATTGATGCAAATGAGTACACGTTTATTTGACCACTGCTGTCTAAGAGATATTCCTGTTTTTAATTTCATAGAACTTCGCTAGATTTTTGAATTCTAAATTTTATAAAAGCTATCAATCGAATTTTCCTTCCTCAAACGAACCGAGAACAAACATTTCTCCACTTTGTTTCAAAAGAACTCCAATAGGGTTTTAATAATGAACTCACCGTTTGTTTAGAACAATCAGATAGCTCCTGAATCATGAAAGATTGACTTTAAAAGCTTAGGAAACTTTCGGCTGGCGCTCTTGGAAATACACTTGAGATATACATTTTCACGTATCTATCATCCAACGTATGTTTTTCAATAGAATAGTGCGAAGTTATTCCATTCGAGAAGAACAATAGTTTTCTTCTGTAAACTAAAAATATAACCATTTTTTAAAGCAGTTTTTACCTTTATTTTAGTTTTTCGGATTTGTGTAATAAAGGAATCATATCGTCTTCTCGTCTACATGTGATATAAAAAGATTGGTACCAATTAGGTATGACCCTATGGGAGGGGTGCTCTTTGAAGTGTTTTTTAAAGATAATTTTGTTATACTTATTTCTATTAAGTTCTTTTTGGATGTAAAACTTGTGAAATACAAGTATGGTTTTGAGGTTGACATTCTTGAATTCCACAACAAGTTGCGTAAATTGGGATCTCCGGTCCCATAGTAATTGATAACGTACGAAATTCATGGCTGATCGAGTTTTTGCTATATAATGGACGGAAATGTTTTAAAATTAACTCAATCAATTAATTTTTCAAAACAATTTTCAAACTGTTTAGTTGCGATAATTAAGTTATTTTCAAAAAATGACTTGTACAAACTTTTATTTAATTGTTTTTCAGGTTTGGTTGGAAATAGTTAGGTATTATTAGTTTGGTTAGAAAAAGATACTGTGGAATTTCTAGAGGTTGTGACACCTCTTCCATGTACAGTGGCGTACTGGGTCAAAAATGTGTACCGGGAAAAACACTTGACCGGCGCCTTGTTCTATTTTCGCACCCCTCCCCCCTCCCATTCACCAAGTTCAACAAAAAATTAAACTTGATGAACTTGATATCCGAGGAGTAGATAATCTTCAACGCCCCAAGACAACTGAAACTTTTGCGCCCCCCCCCCTTTTTTTTGTCGAAATGAGAGAAAGTTTTTTACTTCCTTCGGTGATGGTAGAAAGAGGAGTGTTTTAGGGGGAGGGGTGGTTTCGAAGTTAGAACTTCTAAAAATTAAACTTTGGACGAGTTTTTTTATAAATAAGAAATGAGTAAAAAGAGGAATTTGAAGGGGAAGAGGATAGAGAGCGCTCCCTCGTCCATTTTTCGGGATCGAAATGTTAAAGTTCAATTGTTATCTACAACCATCCTAATAAAGAAGGGGGGGGGGGGCGGGGTCCGGGGCTCTCCCCGGGAAATTTTTCGAGATTGTAGCCCCTAAAACGCAGTTTTAGACGATATCTAAATATTATTCTAAAACTGCGATATCTAAAGATTATCTCTAGATTATCTTTGGTAATGTTACGGACTGAAAAGGTTCGATGATGCTCCCAGACCTATTTCGAAATTGAAACTTTAAAAACGCAATTGTGGATTATATCCTATTATTTTAGAAAGGGTGGTTGGATCTTCCCCGAAGTTGAAGCGGTAAAAAGGCAATTAGACTATTTGCGGTGATATTAGGGGAGGATAGTTTCGGGCACCCACTCTCGGGAATTTTTCGAACGTAACGCGTTTTTCGGTGTAAAAACGGCAATTTTTCGCAGGTGAAATCTTAAAACCACGATTGTAGGCCATCTTTGGTAATGCTAAGAGGACGGCCTTTTTTCCGAATTTGAGGCTCTAAAAACTTTATTTCAGTTGACTTTCAATGATGTAAGGGAGAGGAGTTCCCGAGAGCTCTCCCCCGAACCCTCTCGAAATTCAAACCCTTAAACAAAATTTAAGACGATCTTTAATGATTTTAGAGCGAGTGATAGGATCGTTCCCCAAGAAAGGTTTCAAGGTTAGCTTCTAAAACACAGTTTTTAGACGAGCATTGGTAATATTAGTGGGCAGAGAGGTTCGGAAGCTTTCCTTCGGAAATTTTCTAAAATTGAAATTCCAGGAAAAAATTGCAGACTATCTTCGACGATGTATTAGGCAGTTCGGGAGCTCCTCTCGGAAATCTTTTCAAAATTGAAGCCCTAAAAACGACCATATTTTTAGACCGTCTTTGATGATTAGAAGGGAAAGGAGGTTCGGGATCCTCTGGAATTTTTAGAAATTTAAGCCCTAAAAACGACTATCTTTGGGGATATTAGGGGGAAGGGAGGTTCAGGGACTTCTAGAATTTTTAGAAATTTAAGTCCTAAAACCGAAATTTTAAACGATTTAGGATGATGGGTTGGTTGCGTTTCTCGAATATTTGAGTGGGGCGCTCTCCTAGAAGCTTTTTGAAATTGAAGAGCTAAATAAGTAATTTTAGGCCGTCTTTGGTGACTGTAAGCGATGTGGTTAGGGAACTCTTCCTCGGAATTCTTTCAAAATCAAGATTAAAAAAACCCGCTTCTCGGCTACCTTTGGCGACCAAAAACGAAGGAATATAAGGTTCGGTTACTTCCCACTCTTCCGCTTTCTTCTCTCTTTTTACGTATTTGTTTTTATTATTGGTAAAAATGTAGTGGAAAACGCTCCCCCAGTTTTCTTTTCTAAACCCATTTGAGTGCTTTAGTTTTCGAAAGTGAAATTTTAAATTTCCAGCCTGATATTTTCATTTATTTGAAATACAAGAGTTTGCGACTCCAAAGAGAAAACTTTTCACATTTTGGAGTGATGTCTCTAGAGTCTTTTTTCCCCTCCACTTTATTTTAATTTAAACATCATGCCTCCTAAAACTCGGGATAAAGTTTTGATTTACCTTAACGTTAAAACATTCAAACACTGAGAACTTATTATTAATTCATTACATTATTTAAATCTCGTTCACTACTTTTTTTATACTTGTTTTGTTATTTTATTTTAACTTGTTTTCTTTTTAAAACATATTACAGCGGCCTACATAATGCTATTATGTTATTTATCTATTCATTTTTTTATTGAACTAAATCTCGTAATAGGTTTGTAACGATACGCTTTTTTTTTTTTTTCAATCAAAAGTGTTTGAAACGTATAATTTCAGCGGACTTCAGTTAGGTAAATTATTATGCAGGAACTTAGATATTTCTCAATAATATACGAATATTTCATTTTCTTTTTAAATTTGGCAGAAAAACTACTTTTTGTCACTTTTATTCCTTTAGTTCATTGATTATTACAATTTCAATTCTTAAAGATTGCGAAGATTTTCTTCTTTTTTCTTTTTCTTTTGCTGTTTTTAATCACTTTCAGAAATTGGCGGTTCCATTTCTGAAAAACTGGTGGATGTTGGCGACGGCCCTAAGCGCTTCTTCAAAAAAGTTTCGAAATTGAGGTCTTTACAAAACATTAAATCATCTTTAATAAAGTGAATACGGTGGTTCGTCCCCGGAAAGCTTTCGAAATTTAAAGTTCAAACATCGTATTTGTAGGCCATTTTTGCTGACACAAGAGAAAGGCATGCGTTTCAAAACTTTTCTGTGGAAATTTTTCGCATTTGAAGTCTTAAATGACATAACTGTATGCTGTCTTCGATAACTTTAGAGGACGGGATGGTGTTCGGGGACTCTCTTCTGGAAAGTTTTCGAGATTGAACAGCTAAAACGAAATTGTAGACAATTAATTATAATTTCGTGAAGGTAGGGTGGCTCCTCTAGTAACTTTCTGAAATTGAAGTCCAATATGCTAAATTTCAAACGATCTTTTATGATGTGGGTCATCTAGGTGCTATCCCCTGAAAATTTTCGAAATTGAAGTACTTTAAATGGAAATTTTGGCGATCTTTAGTAATGCTGGGGTAAGGCGTTGAGTTATATCTCTGGTATCCAAAGGAGCTATGTGCGTGTGTATGTGTATGAGGTTGCAGCCTCAATCCCCGTCCGCACTTAGTGAAACCGAAGTTTTTGCCTTTCTTTTGCTTCGTTGGAAGCGTCATTAAGACAATATAAAAATTTTTGACCTTAGCCCCTCCCCTTCCCCCATCAGGACTAAAAACTCTGGCTTTGTCACCGAGTTATAGAGAGATGGACGCCGTACGTAAGTTAGATGTCTGAGATAGGCGCCTTGGTTCAAAAAAATCTGGAAGCTACGGCATTATTCAAAAATTTTAGGGGAAAGGTTTATAGTTTCAACTGAGTTCAAGTCGGCGCTGAATGGCTACTTGTTGTTAGATTCGCGAATTGATACTTCAAATTTAAAAAAATCCCCTGAGATCATTTTTATTTTAAAAAAAGGAGGGAAAAACTCCGCAGCCATTTTATTCCTTGGGTGAAGGAGGTAGATTTGGATGGGAATGAAAAAAGCATTTTACATTAACGATTTTGATTAAACTGATGGATGGAGATAACTTTGATTTTAAAAAGGGATGGTACGTAGTTTTATGATGTTAAATCGTCTCATTTGTTCAGCTCATACGATAAATCTTATATACCAAGCGCCGCAATATCCGGTACAAAATTCATAAATAATAAATAAAAAAAAAAGACTGAGGCGCCGGCGCACTAATGCACCGGCGCACCGGGAATTTTCCCGGTATCCCGG
Source organism: Uloborus diversus (assembly GCF_026930045.1). Lineage (NCBI taxonomy): Eukaryota > Metazoa > Arthropoda > Arachnida > Araneae > Uloboridae > Uloborus > Uloborus diversus. Next base: position 91,962,446 of record NC_072735.1, read on the forward strand.
CGGCCCAGTACGCCACTGTCCATGTAGGCCCTCAGTAGTGTTTAAGTCTCGCTTTTTCAAACAAACTTGGGGTTACGTTCAGGGACATGAATAAAGCAATAATCAAATAAGAGATGACTCTGTACAATTCCACACATGAATCGGAGAAATGATATACCAACCACGGACTCCACATTAGGGTGGTTCAAAAATATAATACATGTAAAAAAAAGACTCTCCTAGATAACAAGACACACCCACACACCTCAATATTTTCAGATGTGGATAGTAGTATAATAGAAGAATATTAGCTTCCTATTTCAACTGCAAAAGGATGCTCAACCTGATCATTAAAACTTATATTTTAATTCCTACTGTCAGCTCATGATCTCAGTATTTATATTTCTTGTTCAAATCTTGCAACTCAATTATCACCCAGCACCCACTTTCTGTGATTGAATTCTTTTGAAATTCGGAATGCGACCTTACACTCGATGACAATGCAATATTCTATAAATAAATTAATTAATTAGCTACTACTTATTTGTTAAACCCAATGTAAATCAACATTTTTGCATAAACCTTCTAATATGAGGACGAAAAAATGCTTGCAAAAATTAGAACAAATTATCTATAGAAGCCCTGGTTTTCTGGCGTCAGATACAATTTGTCCCAAGGTAATTAGAACATGAATTATAATTGTTTTTAACAATTTCATGCAAAAACGTAGGTAAGCTTTCAATTCAAAATTCATTGTTGATCACGGTCATTGTTAAAGAGTGCTTTTATTGAAATTTTATTAAAGCTTTCAGATTAGCATTATCTCCCCAGTTTCGCCGAAACAAAATTTCTTTTCTACCTGTTTTTCAGTTTAAATCATACATTTTGATATATTAAAGGGGCGAGGAAATTTTAAATGTGGGTGAAAGTGGGGATAAACCCATTATTTTCAAGTTTTAAACCAGTATAAATATGGTTTCCACGTGGGCAAAGCTTGACATACGTCGGAATTGACTTTAAAATTCTTTTTTATGTTTTACTTGTTGTATACTTATTGATAAACATGGCAGAAACCAGTAGCGCGATTTGGCCACGGGCATATGTAATAAATTCAAGGACTCGTGATATCTGCTCATACATTCATTGAGGAGGTTATCTTGTCCAAAATTATGCCTCAGACTTTCTTAGAAAGATGCGTTGACTGTTGTTTGCAAATGCGTCATTATTTTTCAAACTAATTTAATTGTAGAGCACGTGAATGCACGCTAGAAATTTTTTCCTGAGCGTATTGAAAAACCGATTAATTTTGCTTTCATGCACAAGTTTTTTCAGTTATCTTCATTATTAGGATCCTCACATTTCTTGAGAGGTGATATTAATGTCATTATCTGGCATTTATTCGGGCAAAACGCACTCTCATATAAGCAAAAAAAAGTGTTACGGTCATTTTCTTCCAGCACTCTTAAAAATGTTGAGACTTTGGATTTCAAAACACGTCAACGAAATTTTCAAAGGGGAAAAAAAAACAGCCAAACTCATAGCTGCTGCAAGGATGAACTGACGTTTTCAATTTACCCACGTTTTTCTCATGGTGCAGTAGCAGTGGAGAGTTTTATGCACTGACATTATTAATAATTAAGATTAAATTATGCAAAACTACAGGATTAAACTGCGCATAAAAATTTAAAAATCTCACTTTAAAAATAACGAAAAATTTAATAAAATTGTTCTCAAATGTGATCTGGTAATGCGAATCAGTTGTCATGTGATTTGTCAACATGAGGCTTTTTCTTTGACACTATCCAAAAAATACAGTGGACATTAAAAAAACTCAGGAAGGAAAGTTAATATAACATTGTCAAAGTATCCGAAAAATTAGGTTAACATTTCGTGACCAATGTTGTCATAAGAGTACGCGTGTGCAACCAATATCGGACTCAATTTTTCTGTACATTTTGTTCCTCGTGTTATTTTTATGTCACTATTGCACATTGAGGCAAAAATTTAATCAACCATAAAATTTAAAGAAAAAATGGGATTATTGAAAAAAATAAAATAAACAATCAATTCTAGGAACAAGAAGGGACAGTGATAGGAAAAGGTACTCACAATGGGTCGAATGGGGATCTCTTCTCCCTCGTGGGTAATGCTGCCGCACAGCCGATCGCCAGGGCGATGCAAAAGATCGCGGTGGCTCTCATCTTAATCTTCGTGTTCTCTAGAGGCGCGCGTTCAAACGATACGAGATTCGAACTCAGAGTGATGAGTGGGAGGGACCGATCTCAGCCTTTTTATCGTCTGCTGGGCACGCAGATGATAAGGACTCCGATTAGTTGGCAAACATGCAAACGCACGTTTCGCGCTTCGTTTAATGAGATGCCAACTAGTTTCGGGAAGATTCGCTATTTCCTTTCGCATTTGTTTACCGGGGGGGGGGGGGTTCTATTCTCTCCAACTTTTCTTCGATCCTTTCGTACTGAACCCCCACAACACAGTATCCCCCACCCCACCCCCATCTTTGTTTTAACAAAGATTTCGTATTTTTCTAGAAACATGAATTGCTTTGCTGATGATGTCAAAGTTATGGGGATTGAAGAAAATGAACAACAAGAAAAATAGCTTCAAGACGCGTTAGAAAATATTACTTAGTAAGCGGGTAAGTGGGGCATGGTAGTTAATGTTGGGAAATGCCAAGTTCTACATTTAGGTCATGGAAATAAGCATACAAGTTATTATTTACAGGGTTCAGTCATTAGTCAGGCAGAAACTCATTGATCTTGTTGTCTCAATAAATCAGGAGGGAGCTTATTCAACAGTGCAGCATTGCAAGAAACAAAGCCAACAGAATGCTTGGGTTTATCAATCGATCTATTTCAAACAAATCTAATAAGGTTCTTCAGCCTTTATATAGAAGTTTAGTAAAACCTTCTTTGGAGTATGCTGTTCAGTTCTAGTCTCCTTATCTGAGGAAAGATATTTTTTTATTGGAAAGGGTTCAAAAAAGGGCTACTAGGCTAGTAAGGGAAGTTTCAGAATTAGATTATGATGCCATACCTAAAAGTTTTAATATGAATAGACTGAAGGAAAAGAGAGTTAGAGGACACATGACTCAGATGTTGAACTTTATCCATATGAAAGATGTTAATTGGTTAAATTTTTAAACAGAAAGCAGAACGAGGGTGTCATTGTCTTCATGACCTATTCTATTCAAATCTCAGGTTAATCTAGAAATTAGGTAAAATTATTACTTTAGTAGGGTCATGATCATGGGCACTTGGAACAGCTTACCGGGAAAGACTGTAATGAGTAAGAGGGTAAATAACTTTAAGAGGACCATTGATCCTCGTTGGGGACTAATAAACTAACTAGGACCAGCCTAGCTGGACCCAGAGCCTGTCTTCACATTTGTATTTGTATTTATATTTTAAATCTGTTGACCAAGAAAAATAATGCCAGTCGGATTTGGCTCTGGCTAGGGCTATTTTTTGTTTTTATGATTAGGGCAGAATTTTCTTTCGTTTTCGGACCCATGAAGCATGAAGCTAAGGGAGAAGTCACTCTGCCATGAATTATTAAGTTTGGTCATAGTTTATTGACGATCGCATCAAAATCATTTTTTTTAATCCCGGTTGAATTTCTTAGTAAATTAGAAAGATATCGGTGATCTTCTGAGCTGTACTTTAATTATTCTCGGAAACGTGACGAATCATAACGGATTGTTCACAAATAATCTTTTGTCTCGAATCACACCGAACGATTCCAGGCAAGTGTTGCCAATTTGCTTTTTTTCCCCTTTGGATAAGAAGGGAAATTCACGGCAAGGTGAAATCGTTCCTTAAATTTTTTTACATGGGTTGATAAAAAAAATCAAGAAACAGAGGAAGAAAGAGAAAGATAACAAATCAAAAAACATAATGAATGTGAGGGAGAACATAGTATAAATAGCAGAACAAATGCTATGATTGTTCGAACTGTATTCATAAGCATTATTTTACAAATAGATCGCTTTTAGGTTAAATTTATGAAATTATATTACTAAATTAAATTTTAATATTGTTGCAGAATTGCTTGAAATATTTTAATTAAATTGCTTTTCAAAACTCTCATTCCCAGTCATTTTCGAAAATGTTTCTCTCGACTATTATGTGCAAGATCTGTGCTCTAAATGCCTAAATATCTGCTTCCTGCCACAGCGGCACAAGACCGCGCAATTAATCTGCGTAAATGCAATATTTCTTTATATTTCGGATTGTTAAATGAAACCGAGATACCTTTCCACATCTCCTCTATTTCTTTTTGAGCAATCACGATTGCTTATTGTTCTCATTTGACTGTTTTTTGGCATCTTTTGATTTTTCCCACCGCCACCCTCCGCACCATCACCGTCGACGGGCTCCTCACGATGCTGCACCTATAGCGAAAGTCATCTTCAGGTTGCATCCATGTCTTACACACACGCGCATACATACACAACTACACACACACATGCACACAGACACAAACACATACTCACACATACACCTACACAGACGTACACCTACTCACACATACACCTACACACACGTACACCTACTCACACATACACCTACACACACATACACAAACACATACACACATACAAACACATAGACACACGCATACATACAGACACCCACCCACACATACACACACACATACACACACACATACACACAACTACCCACACATTCATGCCTGCACACAGACACAAACACATATGCCTACACACACATACACATAACCCCTACACACAAACACATACCCCCACGCACAAACACACACGCCTACATACACACACTCGTGATTGCGAAAAACATAATTTGAATTCAAGATGTCAAAATTCAAATTAATTTTTTTTCTTTTTCTTTTCTTTTGCCGAGTTGATTTTTTGGTCAACGTTTAGCTTTAAAATATTTCCACTCTGCTATCATTGTTTTTAAACATCACTAGGAGCCATTGAAAGGTAAAAAATATTCTATCTGTCAAGAGTGATTGCTTGGAGCGTGTTCTCTCTCTCTGTCTCTCTTGGCGCTTGATTCGATTAAAATTCCGTTCTGACGTCACTATTGTCTCAAATGAACGATGTGCTATTTTCCTCAATCACATGTCTTCGGTCACCCACTTTGTGTCTTTAACCCTGTGATGTTTTCCGATTGGCCCTCACGTGCTTTCTTTTCTTCCTCAAATCACTTTCCCCCCTTTTGACGCAGGGAAAGGTTAAGTTCAAAAGCTTTATTATTCCAAGGGACACTTTTCATACTTTAATTTTTAACGTCAATTATTCAAATCAAATTTTAAATCTAAAAGTCACATTAAATTATCTCAATATGCTTCTCTGTAACATATTTTTTTTAATTCAGGCAGTTTGAAAGTAAAATATTGCCAGACATTTAAAGTAAGAGTTCCAAACTCTACCAAGGTACAACGTCCTATTGTACTTTGAGACACATCCTGTTGTACCATGGGAACCCTTCATGGTCAAGAAACAGCCATATACTCGAACAATTTTGAACCAAAAGCAAAAAGAAAAAAAAAATTTTTTTTTTCATAGTAATGAATTAAAGTATGAATAATCTCTTCTCTTTTCTTCTCTTCTCTATCTCTACATAGTTTAAAATGAAGTCTCCAAAAAGCGTCTGTGTGTTTGAACTCACAAAACTCGAGAACTACCCGGCCGATTGTGCTGACATTTTCAGTTTGTTCCTTTAAGTCCTGAAAAGGTTTGCAGACCAGTTCGAATAAAATTCGATGAATAGTTCTTTTTTTATTCCAATTTACTTCTAATTTTTATATAAATTGTCAAATATGAGGGTAAAAAATTACTTGCACATATTAATATTACATATCGTTAGAAAGGGTATAATTTTCCGCGTTCTGCGCAGTTTGTTTCAATGCTCTAACTTTATTACGGCGGGAGTTATTTGCGTTTTTAGGTCGAATTTTTTTAGGCTTAGCTGAAATTTAGGCACTACTTTATTCATTAAATAAATCAATAAAAAGTGAAGGGATTGTCCCACACCTTTCTTTTCGACGCCATTGGAAAAAGAGACCTTTTTTACTCCAGATCTAACTCGACCTATGGTCGAAAAAATAAGCTTTTATCTCGAAAGGAAAAAAAATTTACAATCTTTTTTAAATCAAGTTTAAGAAATCTCGATTCCATTCAAATTGTGAACCATTTTCTTTCGCATTTTAATTCCTTAAACTTATTTTGTGTTTCCATGGTTACGCATTTTAAATCCATCTTTCTGGATTTAATGTCTTAAAAGTATTTTAATATCTGTCGTCATTGTTTGGAAGGGAAATCATGTTTTTTTTTATTTATTTTTTACGCCTGATTGTTGAATATACGTCACTTGACACAATTTTTATTTTCAAGGTAGACCGGGCAAAGCCGGGCAACGCAGCTAGTGAATAAAAAATTGTAAATAATGAATTAATGAATTATTATCTAACATTAAGTTTGTTTAAAAGACTAAATCAGATTTGAACATTTTTCCATGTTCCAAAAAATTTCTTTATTATTAAGAACCATGCATATGTTTCACCTTAAGCCGTGTCCTAAAGTACAATATGTTTGGCTATCTCGAGTCTAGATGCACTATCATTATTTTCTCATAACCAAAATATTTAGAGTACTTCTCTTTCATAACAAAATAAAATTCAGTTGATTAGTTTTACAAATACAAAGACTGAAAATGAAATAAAATTGAAGAAAATATTCACTTTGGAGGCATGAAATTTTCTTTCTCTCACAAAATCAATTAAACTCTTTTGATGCTGATTGTTACTGTTGCCCTAGTTAGTGTAAAGGTTACTATTAAAGATTGGAAAAAACATGGCTGCTAAAATTAGAAATTAGCAGTGTCCCAAGGTACAAGCGTCCCAAGATGTGCAACACTCTCCCCTATATATGCAGTGGGTGGCAAAATTATTAGAGACACCACTCAAATTCTCGGACACCCCCCCCCCCCCGGATTGACTCCTTGCAATCCAGAAATTTCCCGAGCTGAAATAAGCGGGAGATTGGAAACCCTAGTATGCACATCGAAGTGGTTTTTCAAAAATTAATTTTTTTTCTTATTTTTTTATACCAATTTTAAGAACATTTTACCGAGCAAATTATCATAACATGGACGAGCAAATTACCATAACGTGGACGAGCAAATGATCATGACGTGGATGAGCAAACTACCGTAACATGGGCGAGCAAATTAGCATAGTAAATTGGCTAGAAATTCATCATCCATTATTTGTAAATATACAGGCGAACCAAATGACCTTTTGGTTTTTACTACGGGCAAAGCCGTGCGGTTACCGCTAGTATTTAATAAAGGTAACACTCCAAGCAAATTAACTCACAAATTATCACCTAGTTAAAAAGCTATAAATCGTAAGGAAACCTAGGAAAGTTTTAATGTTAATAACAAAAATTTTCAAATTGTATCGAACCTAATGTGTCAATGCATTTGAAAATCACCCATATATATATATATATATATATATATATATATATATATATATATATATATATATATATATATATATATATATATATATATATATATATACAGGGGCGGACTGGCCAGGTCTGCTAGTCGGGGATCCCCGACTGGGCCAACCGCCGAGTGGGCCACTTCAAGCAATTTTTTTATTGAACTTAATACATGTTAGGTAAATTCAGACCTAACATTTTTTAAAATGTCATAATAAAAACAAATTACATAAAAAAAACATGTAATTCGTTTACTCTATGTGAAAACAGCGTTTGGAAACAGGTTTTTTTTTTCCATCCTAAGCCAGGGACCAAAATAAATAGCCGAAGTTCACACGTGTGAATGCTTTCCTCTCTTATCAACTTTCTCTCTAGTTTTTAGAGCTCTGGGGGTCACGCAGGGGCGTGCACAGGAGGGAGGGGAGAATAGGCACTTGTTGGCCCAGGCCCGAGCCTGAAAGAGGCCGAAGATCTTTGGATTAGGGGTGAAATATATGTAGAGACATAGTGTAAAACAATATGGAGGGGGGACGTTAAAAACATTTGTGACGGGCCCGAAAATTTCTGTGCACACCCTTGGGGCCATGGCTCCCATATTAAGGAAACTGGAGGCGGCCAGAGAAATTGTGTTCCGACGCGGCCTGAAAAGGGACCCGGGACGAAAAAAGAGCGTTAAAAACTTGTATTTTTACGTCTGTTAACAAAAATTGAAGAGACCCACACCATTAGACAAAGCGGCCCCAGCCCTGCTATAAATGCGTGGGCCATTCTTTGGGGTGTTGATGCATGAGCAGGAGCATGCACGAGGGGGGATGGGGGAGGGAGAAGGGATACCTGTTGACTCGGTTCCGTAGGGGTAAACAAGATAGAGGGGGGCCCGTAAAAGTCATTACTGACGGGCCTCAAAATTTCTGTGCACGCCCCTGGTATTCACTGGTTGTTATAGATTCAACTAAATGCTGTCAATTGGCAATATATTTCATTGGTCTATTGTAAATTATCGCTATACAAGTATTTTCATCTCAGAATCGCATACAGGAAACCAAGTCTGGACTACGATAAACTGAATCTGAAACAGGACAATGTTTCGACTTAGAAGAGAGCTCCTGAACACAGGAGGATTTAGGATCGAATTCCAAGGGAGGGGGGGCGAGGTTTATTTATTTATTTTTTTGAGCAACATATTAGAAGTAATCAGGACCAGATTTCTTAAGGTATTTCAGGTATGAGGTCCCTTTGGAATAAAATCACCAACGATAGTCTTAAGCCTTCAATTGAGGACTTCGATGCAACAACCAGTTTAGCACAAACTTTTTTTTTTAATTCATTTTTGCGAGTGGAGAATATAGAAGTTCTTACTGGTGCAAAAACGGGACACAAATGTAAGATCAGATCTCTGCTTTCTAGTAAATAACATGGGAAAGATATTAACTTAATGGCCTTTCTGCCGGGCACTGATGTTATTTCATGATCTTACCGAAAATGAGTGAGACTGGACTTTTGTATCAAGGCCCTTAATTGTGTTTTTCAGATTTAAATATCGAAAAATGAACCTTCTCCATTGAACCTTTCGCATTAAAATTTCACTTTTTGAAATTTTCGTGGGAGAGCTCTGTAACCCTTTTTTCTGCACCTAAAATTTGTTTCAGTTTCAGAAAAAAATGACCAGAAGGAACTAGTGTTTCCCCCAGACCAAAAAAGAGCAGTGCGCTTTCAGATAAAAGGGTACTTTTTAAGAGAAGTTTTGTAAAACACAAAGGTGTTTCTTTTACTTTTTGGTTTTCTAGGTACATACAAAGTTCAAGCGTTTTCGATAGTAATTGTTTTTAAAATATTGAAAAGCTTTTGATGTTAAGTTTTAAAGGTGATACAAAAAAGATTCTGATATATTCTAATCAGATTCTTGTGGATAAGTTATTGAAACGAGAGAGTGACGTTTCAAGGACAGGCTTGTGTGAAGTTTTACCTTTCGTTTTTGGGAAGTTTTGTTTAAACTTTTAAGGGGCAAGAGGGGTTGACCAAGTTAAATGTCAAAGGTTAACTTAAAAGCGGAAGAGCACGGCACCCTCCTAAAAATCTTGGGGGAAACACTCGGGAAACCTGTCCCCTTTTCTTTTGAGGTTTTCAAGCATATTGTAAGATTATATTTTTAAATTTTCAGTGAAGAAAAAATCCTGAGAGTCGCCGGATTCCCTGTAGAAACTAAATGTAGTTTTAAATTAGGTAGAGTTTACTTCAGTTTTTAAATGCTTCCAAATGAGATCACTAAGCCTCCTCTTCTCTTAAACGTAACCAATGATAGTTTTGCGTTTTTTAATAGTTCAAAGTCGAAACGGTTTCGTAGAGAGCTCCCGATGCTTCCCTGTTCCGTTAATTTTTATTAAGCGTAAGCTAAAATTGCATTTCTAGAACTTCCTATTTCGGAGAATTTCTGGGAAAAGCCCCCCACATTTTATTGTAAACGAAGATAGACAAAAATAGACATCAATGTTGAAAAAAAAAAAGTTAAGAAACAAAATCGTGGGGGTTCTTTTATCTCTACTCAACGTTACCGAAAATTGTAAATCTGCGGTTTTTGACATCAAATGTGAAAATATCGTTTTGAAGGGAACTAAAACACCTTGCCCCGATTCTTTTCTCCTGATGCTTACATAGATCAACGAATTTCGAAAAATTTCCGGGGGAATTTACCTGATCGTGTTACCTTTCCTCGTGTAATTCCTATGTTGTCAGTATAGAAGCCTAAAGATGTGCCTTATCAGACTTATAACCATTAGTATCCTTCTTTGAAGGCACATGAAAAATGTGTCAGTGGTAGCTTTATTTTACGTTTCACAATTTTCTTTTTTTAGAACTTTAAAACTTGATTTAGAAACTTAAAGGAAAATAGAAACTAACGGTAGTTTAATGTCTTTGCTCGACTTGGAAGAATGAAGAACGGGTACTGGTTAATTTAACTTTTTTAATTTACAGCGGTGGGCCAAAGTCAGCCAGTCCGCCCCCTATATATATATATATATATATATATATATATATATATATATATATATATATATATATATATATATATAATATATATATATATATATATATATATATATATATATATATATATATATATATAATATATATATATATATATATATATATATATATATATATATATATATATATATATATATATTATATATATATATATATATATATATATATATACCAGGGCCGTATCTAGAGGGGGGCCTTACGCCCCCCCCCCGGATCCCAAATGTTTTGTAGCGTAAAACAGAAAAGGAGGTTTTTTTTTTACTTTTTAATGTCAGAAAAGAAAAATAACAAAAAAAAATCATTTTTAATTTTCATAACTATTGAATGAGTGAAAAGTTGAAGAAATACTGAAAACGCAATTCTAGTTCTCCTTTGATGCAAAACATACTTGAAATTTAGACACTTATTAGGACTTTCTGCTCTCTTTCCTTATTCAATTCAGGTCCGTCCAGACTAAGGCCGTTTTCAATTTATTAGACTTGCCCTCCTCGCCCCAAAACTCTTATAAAACTTACACTACACCGATTTCGAGCACAAGTATTTCTCGAGTATTTCTCAAGATAAATTTTTGTGACTCATATGTTTCATGAATTGCCATTTATTTAGTACCGAATTCAGTATTTTGGAAGTTCTTTTGTTATTGCTTGTTTTTATCTTACTTCTAATGCAAACTGTTAATACCATAAGCGTGTGGGGAAAATATAACAGTTATTCAACTCTATTTCATTTTCTGCACTACTTGTCATTGAAGAAAGAATTCTTTCTTTTGGGAAATATTACGTTACATTTATTTTAATCTTAAAACAGGTGTGTTTTACAAAGTTATAGTAATCATTTTGTAAGACTAATCAACTTCTGGAAAGTGCAAATGAAGTGCTTTAAATAATTTCAATTGTTCTAGAGTTTTCACAATTTTTTTAAGTTTTTGAAATTCCTTGAAAAGTGCTTAAATTTTGTCTCTTATCTAGAAAATAAAGTCTGAATCATCCGAATGGCCGGAATATTACTCTTTCGTTACTTATTTTCTGAATCCCTACACCATTTTAAAGCATTTTGCACAAGTTTTACAATAGGGCATTTGATGAAATGGGGAAGAGGGAGAACGTTGGGGAAATGATCAAAAACAAACTACACTAAAAGTCGATATAAAGCAAGTGACTATATGCTTCTCTTTTCTCCTCCCTCGTCTTTCCTCTTTGTCGATTAAATGTTAACGATTAGTCAAACAAGCAATTTGATTTTGATTGATCTTGACTTGCCAAGGAATGCATAACTTTTGAAAGTTTTTTTTTTTTTTTGCCTATTTTTCTTCATATTTTGTAGCCTCATTTACCGCCATATAAAAGGCTTCAAAATACAGATCTTCATATCTACTTTTCAAACTTTTTCGCGGGGCAGAAACCTCCAGACCCCTTGAAAATATAGATATTCAACAATATTCCACAAAAAGGGCCACTCTGCTATTATTCTTCCCATTACAAGGTGAATAAAACAATAGAATTAATATAAAAACAGCGGGAGCATTAAAAAACGAGACAAAAACAGGAGAGTTGTATCAGTAAAAAAGACACATAAGGGGGAAAATGGTATATTTCTCCTGCACCAAAAATTATCCGGACCGAAAAAAAAAGGAAAAACGCCCTGTAATAGCTCAATGCTCCGTTCTAAATCCGGCTCTGTAATTGAGTTTAGAACTATCTATGCGTGTATGTGTGCCTATATATATGCGTTCTGTTAGAGCAATGTGCGAAATCGGACCCCTATCGATAAAAATTTCTGGATGCGGCCTTGATATATGGGGTCATTGCACGTCAAATCACCTATTGACATGTGCCGTCATACCTTCAATTTTGTCCATTATTTTTTAACGATTAGATATCTATGAGATAAGCTCAAATTATTATTATTTTTTAGATTATTTAAATAAAAATTACTCTTTGGAGAATTTTTTCAAAAAAAAAAAAAATCGATTTTTGATCCTTTTTTGAAGTCACCGTGTTGGCATGAATTCAGAAAATCTCTCAAATTTCTTTATTTTTCAACCAATTAAGCTGAATTTGGTATCAGTTTCAAGCTAATACTTTTCTCTTTCAGTGTGAATGACAGAAAGTATTCTGTGAACAGTTGGGTGTCGCCACTCTTTATCTAAAGTCAGTTTTTATGATTTTTCAATTGAAAGATTAAATAAGTCATATCTCTGGAGTACCTACTATAATCTGCATTAATATTTTTTTTGTAGCATATTTAAATCATTCTCTTGCCATGTAGAAAAAATTTGAAGGTTGTTTTTTATTGTTTTGAAATAAAAATTTAAAGTGTGTTTTGCAGAAAATACAACTTTTCTACTGTTTTAAATCCCTTTAAAGCTTAAAAAAGCCCAACAACTTTTCAGAATAATTAATACTGGACTGTCAAAGTATAAAAATTTATTTGTGTTAATAGTTAATTGCTAAAAAACTGTTCACTTTGGGAAATAATTGAGCAAAAACCTCCGTTTCAGGGTCCATAAAAAAAAAGAAGAAGAAAGGAAGAAAGAAAGAAAAACACTTGATTCAAAGTGTACTAAATATTAAGAATAATAATTTAAAGAATAATGTAGAAGATATTTCTAATGGCATTATTGAGCAATCACGATTGCTTATTGTTCTCATTTAATATTTTTGGCGTCTTTTGATTTTTTCCCACCGCCACCCTCTGCACCATCACTGTCGTCGGGCTCCTTACGATGCTGCTCCTATAGCGAAAGCCGTCTCCAGGTTGCATCCATGTCCTACACACACGCGCATACATACACTACTACACACGCACACAAACTCATACATACACATACACATAGACACATACAAACACATACACACACGCATACATACAGACATCCACCCACACATACACACACAAAAACATACACACACACATGCACACAAACACATATGCCTACACACACACATACCCCCTACACACATTCATACACACAACTACCCACACATTTATGCCAGCACACAGACACAAACACACATGCCTACACACACATACAAATAACCCCTACACACAAACACATACCCCCACACACAAACACACACGCCTACATACACACACTCGTGATTGCGAAAAACATAATTTGAATTCAAGATGTCAAAATTCAAATTAATTTTTCTTTTTATTTTTTGCATTTTTTTCGGCATTAAAAAAAAAGAATATTTACTATTGAAAAGTTTTTATAGCATAAAATTGTTTGGATTACATAACACCTGACAATGATATTCCACTCTTTAAACACTTATGCTATACGCATCATTTTTCTTTCGCTTTGAAAGTGAATCGACACATAGCTTTCGACTATTATAAAATGTGAAATGAAAGGCATGCTTGTGCGAACTACATTTAATTTAAAAAAAATTATTATTTCCTTTGTATCAAAATATGAGAAAATCAGAATTTCTATCAATAAGTTTCAAAAAGATTTTAAAATATAACTTCAATCAGCAAAAATAATCTTCTTCAGAGAAATCTAGAGTTGCGCTGCATGAGTATTAATTGTAAGTGTAGAAGATTATTGTCAGGTGTAACGTAATCCAAACAAGATTACGCTTAAAAACTTTTCAATACTAATTTTCTTTTCATCTTTTAATGTTGAAAAAAAAAATGCCATTCGAAGTATTTTTCACACTATTCTTCAAATTATTATTTTTAATATTTAATTCACTTTCAATCAAAGGTAGTTTTTTTTATTTTATGAACTCTGAAACTGAGGTTTCTGTGCACAATTCTTTTCCAAAGTGAACAACTTTTTAGCGATTAACTATTGATACAAATCAATTTTTATCCTTTGACAGTCCAGTATTAATTATTCTGAAAAGTTTTTGGGCTTTTTTAAGCTTAAAAGGGATTTAAAGCAATAGAAAAATTGCATTTTCTGCAAAACACACTTATTTTTTTATTTCAAAACAACAAAAAACACCCTTCTATTTTTTTCTACATATCAAGAGAATGATTTAAATATGATACAAAAAAAAATTTGATGCAGATCATAGTAGGTACTCCAGAGATATGACTTATTTAATTTCCCTATTGAAAAGCAAAAAAACAAAGTAGTGGCAACACCCAACTATTCACAGAATAATTTCTGTTATTAACACTGAAAGAGAAAAGTTTTAGCTTGAAGTTGATACCAAATTTAGCTTAATTGGTTGAAAAGTAAAGAAATTAGAGAGATTTTCTAAATTCATGCCAAAACGGTGACTCCGTTTTATGATCAAAAATTTTTTTTGAAAAAAATCTCCAAAGCGTAATTTTTATTCAAAAAAACTTTTTAAAAAATTTGAGCTTATCTCATAGATATTTATTCGTAAAAAAATAACGGAGAAAATCGGAGACATGACGGCTTGGCCGACTATTTGATTTAGGCGATTTGACGTGGAATGATCCATATACGATAAATACATATATATATATATATATATATATATATATATATATACGCATTTTAAACTGAAGTCCGGATCCTAGACGTAATAAGACCTTGTATGCGGGTGTTTTTTTTTTTTTTTTTTTTGTAACTTTTGCTTTGCGTCTATGGTTAATAAATGGATGTAGTAATATGGCTTCCGAAGCACAAAAATGGCTTCATTCACTCTCATAAGACTTGGCCTTCAGAAGTTTCCCCTATAGTTATCTCTTCTCCACGCTTTCAACAGCCTGGGAAAAGGTTGAGAAAGAAAGGGTAAGAATTTCAGAATTCTCTGTTCAAAGATTTATAGCTTTCTCAGTCATCTTAATTTTCTAATGTATCGCTGGGTACTACAAACAATCTTTAGATTGTTCGTTGTAGTATCCAGGATCGTAGAGATCCATGCAGTTAATCAATTTATTTAAAAAATGCGGAGATTCTGTAAGAGTATTACTTTGATAGTTTTAAACTTTCAAAATATTTTTTTAACATTCTTTATGTTAATCCGGATATTCTTTTGCCAAAGAAAACTGAGTGAAAATGGATTTTGTAAGTGAGCTCTTTTCTTCCTTTTTAACTTTTCACCATTTTAAGCTCCAATTTAAGTCGTAAGTGTAACTAGAATTGAAATGTTTTGCGTTGAATATCCTTTTACTTGCGATAATAGTCGCGGATCCCAAAGAACTTGCAAAACATGCAATGATTATCGATTTAATTAAAATTCTAATTTAATGCACTTGCTTACTATAAAACTCGCACGAATTTAATTTTCAGAAATGATGCGTGATGGCATTTGAGCGGTGGAATCAATAGTGAAAAATCATTGAAATTTTATAATCTAGAAGAAAAATTTTCTTTAACTTTTCACTATTGGTTTAGACTGCAAAAATCAACTCGTAATCATGCATCATGAATGCTTTTCGTGCACTGCAGTGCAGTACAGGAGAAAAAAATCAGTTAAAAATAGTTTTTTTCCAATGCTGTTTTTTGAGATGAGCCACTAATGTCGCTGATGGCGAACGATATGTTCGAGATGTTTCAAGATATGTTAAAATTTTCACATCCTTAATACATAATTTTCACAGCTTTGAGTTTGTAATAACATGTGAGAAAATCGTTGGCGTTAAAAGCATAAAATTCTGAGAAATTTTATGCCTTTAAAATGTTTTCTAGATTATGTTATCGTTAACGCATGAAATCCATTTAATATGAACTTGACTAAGCGGTCTACATATTAACTGATTTGTTCAGTTTAATGGCAAAATATATGTTTTATGTACTTTACTGTGGTAATGCAGCAGCGGGTTTTAGGGGGAGGGGCAAGGGGGGGGGGTCGGTCCCCTTCCAAAGAGATAAATTCGTTTAACTATTTCATTTGTTAATTTTTATACACTGTAAAATTGCTTCATTTAATTTACTAATGCTTTTCCGTAAATTTACTGTACAATTTCCCCTTATAAATAGAAAAGTTCCGTTCTGGATTGAAAACGGAACTTTTCATGGAATTACTGGAAATTTTCTTTTACTTTAGCGCACTAACAGAACATGTCCGTATGCGATCGTTAGAAGAGAAATGGCAACAAATGCGTGATGGCGGTGAGGCACGTTGTTTATTTCATGCATGGAAGTGTATGTATACTGAAATCATGGAGTCTCCATGACTGAAATACTGATCATTTTTCGTACGTTTTCCTCTTCTCCATCAACATCAAATTGTTTCGATCAAATACATCATTAACTGAAATGCTTCGAGCATTTGTTCGTAGGCTACGGTTTGTTTATCTTGCAGCAATGGCGGATGCCGTAGCGGTCAGAAATCGCTCTCGCCGAAGAGGAATTTTTGGTATCTTCTTATCCGGGATTGATTGCTGGTGAGTGTTTACATTTTTACTACAAATAAATACTTTTTGAATTCTGTAACGATGATTGCTGCTTAAAAATAAGTTTTTATCTAGTTTGAACATTCAATTTCCTGCAGACCTTTGTTTAAACTTTAAAACATCGTGACAAGTTTTTAAAAATTAAAAAACTTCTAATAATATTAAAAACATTTGTTTGCTAAGAGGATATTTTACAAAATTGTTTCGCATAACTAAGTAATTGTTAGATAGGACACCATTGAGTCTTGATTGTTTTATTGTTAATGAAGAATATTTTCTGCCTACATGTAAGGTTAATGTAAAGATATTGCTTTTTACTTAAAATACTACTGTTTTTTATTATTATTAATTTATTTTAATTTCTATGAATAACAACTATGTCTGTATAAACTTGCTTCTTGCTATTGATTAGATTTCAATTAACAAGATGAAGCATCTAGTTTTAGTTAACTACTTGGGTTTTCAAGAAAACTTTTAAATATTGATTCTCTCCCCCCCCCCTCTCTTTCAAACTTTTAAATGCTTGTTATCTATATTAATGAATATAATACATAATTTTTTAAGGAAATGAATATAAAAAAATATCAATAATTAAAAAAAGCATTATTTTGAGAACTTTGAATCATATTATTCTAAAAGCACTTTATTTAACATTCCAGATGCTGTCCACTTTGCATCCTCTCAGCGCTGGAACCTTCCAAAGTGAGCCGGAGAATTATTGATGGAACGTGGATTCAAATGTGCAACTAAGTGACCAGAACTCCTTGAACAGAAAAGGGAAGTTCGCTGCAAATATGCAAATTGTAAGTATAAAACATGTTTTGTTACCAGGGCCGTGTCCAAGGGGAGGTTTTTAGGGGTTAAACCCCTCCCATTGGGGAACAAATTAATAAGTCAAATTAAGAAAATGTGTATTTGATTTTTATTAACACAAATGTGAAAGTTAGTTTGCATTGATATTGAAAAAAATAAATAAATAAATAAAACTTTAAATCTGAAGTTATATGCAATTGACAGCTGTGAGAGCTTTATTAACTAGAATAATACTTTGGAAAAACTATGGAGGATTAACCACAGAATGATTTGTCAATACCAAGCATTATGAACTTGGTACATGTTGCAGCAATGAAGATGCGTTGATTGTGTTTGGTAATGTAATTTGCATCTGCAATAAGCTTTTTCTTGTCTAGTATATTAAGCATTACTTCAGAATATGAAGCCTGATATACATGCTGCATTATAAAAGAACTTGTAAAAAGCTTTTGAAACATTTTTATTGCATATACTGCATAGTAAACAAATTTGAATAGAAAGAAACAAACAAGGTTTATTTAAAGTTTGAATTAAAAAAAACTGTAAAATGATGGAGTACTGCTGTCACTTTCTCAGCCATAATTATCCTTCAAGTGCGGGAAGGGGGGGGGGAGCAGTCTTTACACGTGTATAAATGTCATACTGGGATCGGCAATTTAACGTATAACTAAAGTTTGTAAGGGATTGAACTCCCTGTCCCCCAGTTAAGGATGTACTAGTTTTAAAACCCCTCCCTAAATGAAAATCTGGACACGGGCCTGTTTGTTACATATGCATTAGGGCTGGGCGTTGGATCGATACATCGTCAAACACCAGTGTAAATCCTGCATTGTTAAACCGGTTTCGAATTTTTCTCTTAACCAATGCATTGATTCCGCACCAACTACAAATCGAAGCGCCAATGTATGGACACCGGTCGAAGATCATTGCCGTTGTAATATCTTCATTGTTTCAAAACGCCACTGGAAGCGGCACCCTGAAGGGAGGTCACTGTGACCTACCAAAAATGTTCTAAGTCGACAATTTTTTCTGATGATTCTGTGGACACTTTACTGCAAAACTTTGAAAATTTTAAATAGTGATGTTTAATGTCTCTTCTCATTAGATGCGCGTTTGTGTTCATGCTCGCATTTTATCATTCGGTAAAATTCAAAGTATCATTCAGCAAATTAAAAAATCATCCCGTCCCAAACATTTAAAAGCGGGGTTGTCTGTAAAGAAGTATCATAAACGAACAAACAACTTTCACTTTTCCCAGGTGTATAATATGCGAGTTGAAATTTGACTCAATTTACCAGTGCACCAATGAGAGGCCATGTCAACCTGATCAGTCAGAATCGGAATAATATAATTTTTACAGTTTTATGTGGGGAGGGGTCAAGGCGACCAAACTAAGAAGGGCTAACCTTGGCTCTCGTTGACCTGAGTTCAACTATAACATATACATTGAAAAAGTTGTCTTCTCGTAGTTGAAATTATTTCCGCACCACAGCTGCAATTTTATACGATTTTGTGGAATTGCGCATTATTGCATATTTCCACATAAATTCAAAAGGAGATTGAAAGCACAGTACAAGGACAAATTATAATTATAAAAAAATAATGAATTTTTTTTGTGGGGGAGGGAGAGAATATAGTAGAAAAACATCCAGGTACAACTCCATTATATTTATTGTGATTCACAAATTCATGATTCCTTTCATGACAGTTCTTTTGAAGTTATTGATTAATATGCTCGAAACAATTCTTTTAACCTCCAAAAATATTATTTTTTCATGGATAAGTTTTGTTTCTTGAGAGTCAAGTAATGAGGTTCAGTACAAAAATTGAGTTAGCAAATAAAATGTTATACTTACTGTAGTTGGGGCAAACTTGACCTGGAAGCATTGTGAAAGCTAAGCACATCTGAAGCTCAGTATTACTTGGCTGCAAGGTTAGGTTCGCCCCAGCTATAGCTAGCCGAGAATTAGAAGAGATCGAGAATTGTTTTTGAGCTATTGGCTGACACGTTTAATTCTCACATATCTACTACTCCACACTGCCACTTGTAAAATTGAAGGTATTAATTAAAAAAAAAATATTGCAAATATATATATATATATATATATATATATATATATATATATATATATATATATATATATATATATATATATATATATATATATATATATATATATATATATATATATATATATATATATATATATATATATATATATATATATATATATATATATACAGTGGTGGACAAAATTATAGACTCAATTTTTTTTTCTTTTGTTTCAATTACAACATGACTCAATTTAAATTACTTTCATTAAAGTAAAGATGAATAGTTGAAGAAATAGTTCTAAAATTAGTACATCTTATCAATTAAATTAAAAATTTCATAAAATTGTTCCAGTAAAGATTAATAACTGACTAAAGTCCTAAATTCAGTATATCTCATAAACTTTATGAAATAAATAATTTAATTTAAAAAATCTCAACTTTAATATCTTTATAATACATGAAACCAGTACAAAAGTATCAACTCACAAAAGTAAGAAACTCTGAAGTTTGGTAGAATTTTATTCAAATACTTAATCATTTAATGTCCAAAAATGAACCAATGCTGAATTACAAAATTACAAACTTACAATACTGCATAAACACAATTATAAGCTAACAAAATTTTAATTTTTTTGAGTTTAATTAAGTTACATTTGCAATTACTTCAGTAAAACAAAAGCATAGATTTAGGAAAATGTAATTTTGCTATTAACATGGATAAATTGAAAATAAAAATCAATATTTGAAATGTTTTAAAAATTAACACTGCATTAAATCTAGCCATTAATCTAAACTACAAACTTTTAAAAACGAGTTGGGCTCCCAGTTTTCTGAATTGCCTCGAATATGCGAATGGGCATGTAGATTTCACAAGCGTTTCCAACAGCTGCAGTGGCATATGGTTCCATGCTAAAAATATTCCCTTTTTTAATTCCTCTATGGTTTGGTACTGGTGCCGATCATGATAAACTTTGCGAACCGTGGCCCCCAAAGATTTTCAATCGGAATAAGATCCGGACTACGAGCTGGCCATTTGGTAACTTTGTTACCCCAGCGCTTGAACCATTCTTTTCTACTTTTCGCTGTGTGTACACTCGCGTTATCTTACTAAAATAACCAGTTACCTCCAGGAATCAGATGAGCAAAAGGTAAGAGATGATCTTCCAGTATTAATTGGTAATCTTCAGCGTTCTATCTTCCATTAAGAAATGCCAATCCTGCTTTACCATGCTGAGAGAGTTATTTATCTTTACTGGAACAACAAATTTTTTAACTAAATTAAATTATGATTGAAAAAATGAAAAAAAAAATGAGTTTATGATTTTGTCCAGCGGTGCATTTATATGTTTCTCATAAATTTCCAAAACCAAAACTTTTAGCAATCACTGATGGCAACATTTATTCATTCTATGGCGTTAAATTAACATTTTCGAACGAAACTTTCTCGTAATCCTGGATTTTTTACCTTTGAGTTTATACTTATGTCCAGGTTTCATGTAATGATAAAATATTAAATTTTCAAATTTTCTAATTTTATGATTTTTTTAATTTAATTGGTAAGATGTACTAATTTTAGAACTATTTCTTCAACTATTCATCTTTACTTCAATGAAAATAATTTAAACTGAGTCATGTTGTAATTGAAACAAAATAAAAAAAAATTGAGTCTATAATTTTGTCCACCACTGTATATATATATACACGGGTTTTTACAAATTAACTGTTTCTAAAGTAAGATGCCTAATTTCTGCCCAAATTTCGACACAGTGGTGTTGACTACTTTTTTAGCTTACCGTCAGCATATTACCTCGTTGTCAAGAAAAATTGTAGTCAAATATCCTACCGTAGGTAATTGTGATGTTTTCATCTGCATGTTTATGACATGACAATTGGTAATTTACTCAATAAAAAGTCCATGTGTTAAGTATTTTTGATATAATGCATTGATACTCTTATTCTTGTAATTTAGGTTTGTGACATTGATTGTGAAAAACTGGAATCGCCGAAAGATGGCCCAGTTGTACCTATGATTTGATCTCTATATATAAGTGCAGAAATAACAATGGTATTGATGATGACAGCAAAGCAAACTATTAATTTGACATTGTTGCAAGCAAATAATGTTAAAAATTGTGTAGCACAAGATCTGCAATAAATGATTTTGTACTTGTTTTGTCTTATTGAAAACAATGTTAACTATTCACGATTGATAAGTTTCAATAATTTTGATAAAGTTAAATTTTATGGCAGTTATTATTAAATAAAATATCGCACAGTTAACTACAGGAACTGTTTTCTTTTTTTACCGGGGGGGGGAGGGTATTTTTGTGAAGACTGATTTTTAAAAAAACGGTATGATTTGCTTTTATTTCATATGTTTTGCAATTGTTTGTTGATAAAAGATTTCAATATAATAAAATGCAAAGCAAATAAATTAATAGATGGCTGTTATATCTTCCCTCTATAAATTCAAAAGAGAAAGATAGTTTCTGCATAGTAAAAATGTGTTTCCTCACTTTTAGGATGTTTCACAAATTTTTGGAAGTTAATGAAGAAATTCGTGTAAATGCTCTAATAAAACTGCTTTTCTTTCTTTCTTTTTTTTTCTGTTTTTCAAAAAAAGAAAAAAATATATATGGGCATTTAAAATCTGCAAATGTTAATTCATTATGCTTTAATTGCCCAGCTATATTTTCAAAATAATAGTTTTTTTTAACTGAAAATATACGTGCATAAAACGGAAAATATTTATATTATAAACTGAAAACATCAGTTCATGAAACGGAAAATATCTATATTAAAAACTGAAAACATCAGTTCATAAAACGGAAAATATTTATATAATAAATTGAAAACATCAGTTCATGAAACGGAAAATATTCCGATTGAGAACGGAAAATGTGCGTGATAAAAGCGGAAAGTGTCAGTATGAAAAAACGGAAAACACCACTTCTGTAAAAAAAACGGAAAATGGTCGGCAACTCTGCTGCAGGTACATTTTCCGATTTTTGAGGGAATTTTAAAATAGTGTAGACTTCTCTATAACACAAAGAAATTTTTTTACAGTTGTTTAAAAAGAACACAAAACACACAAAGCATAAGGTATGGGTTTATTTAATAAGCTTGCAATCGTGCTATAATTAATCGAATATATTTTTACTGTGTTCCTAGTTTAAACTGCTTAATTTATATCATCTCGGTGAAATTATATAGGGTTTAGTATTTAATTGGCTTGAGATATTGAAGATATTTTGCGTCCACATTCAAAGTACATTAGTGCATGATATCTATGCTCTTAAAAGTATATTGTTTGGCCTTAAAGGATTATAAAAAAAATTATAATAAAGTCATGAACACTTTGTTATGAAACATATCATGGATCACATTTAATAGGGAAATTACATGAAATTTGCTGTTTTTCATCCTAACCGAAATAATAATTTTGTTTTAGAATTTTAATTTTTCAGCGTTAAGTTGTACCTTATGATTAAGCAAATTATTTAGTGAAATTTCGAAGTCGCTAAGTGGTTTAGTTGCTGAGATATAAGCAAAACCAGGCCTCAGATTACTCCGTGACACCAGGGCCGGATTACTAAATAGGCAATGTAGGCAGTTGCCTAGGGGCCCCGAGGTTCTCAGGGGCCCCCGGAGAAATCCTAAAGTTGAAAATATGTAAGAAAAAAGTTCTTTCCGAAAAAAAAAGAAAAAGTTTTTTAAAAAATGGGGCTCCCTTCCTTTTTTCTCTCTATCTCATCTTTTACTGCTGTCAAACAGGAATTTTTTTTATACATGTGGTATTCGGGACACATACAACAGCTATGGGGCTCCTACGAAAAGTTTTTGTTATTCCTTTTTCAAAGGTCATGCAGACCACGGCCTTTTGTTTTAGCTGCTAAAGGGCTGACAGTGGCAGATTTTCCATACTTCTTCAATCGTCGCATATTAAAGGTCCCCCACAACTTAAGGGCCCCAAGAAGGAATTAAAATTGAATATGATAAAAGTATTTACGTTATACAAGTTAGGCCAAAAAAATGAGTAGATCCGTCATTGTGGTCCGACGGCATCTAGATAGATCATTAAGCGTTGGCTAACGATAAACTACATAACTCAGTGGTGTAACTAAGTGACGCAAGACACCGCACCACGGGGGGGGGGGGGAGTGGAGTCAAGAGGAGCCCGAAAATTTTTAAGCTTTGTGTTCATTTAATTTTGCAAAATTTTTCCAAAAATCAAACTTAGTTGTAAGCTCTAATATTTTTTCTGGAGCCCATAAAGCTCAAAAACTTATTGACCCAGGGCCCCGATTATGATATTGGGGTCCTAGGTCAAACACTTTTTTGGTGCCCTCTTGTAGTCAAACAATACAATTTTTTCCCTTTGCTAGAATAGTTTTAGCCAATTGGAGCTCCCAAATAGCAGGGGCTTTGCTACGGCCTAGTAGGCCTATTCAGTAAACAAGCCCTAAGTAGAGCGAAGAGAAACCACAGTCCAACTTCCATGTGCAAAAACCAAACCTTGGCTCGGCGATTTCCTAGGTCACCCCCCACTATTTACACACTTTTTCTATAGGAGCTTATGGTTAGACGCCTGCAAACCATTTCTATTATTTTTATCATTTCCGCACCACTTTTTCCCAGAATGAAAGGTAGTGTTTTTAAGAATAGAGGTTTCACGCTAACGAATTCCTGGTCCTCTTCAGTTTTTATATGTGCAGGGTAACCAAACTTTAAAGGGGAGTTCTTGTATAAAGCTGGTTTTTGAGTTGATATTTTGTACCAGTATTGAAGTGTTTATTTTTATTTTTATTTATTTTATTTTTTTTTTTTTTTTTTGCTTTAAAAATGAAGCATCAAAGCACAACGGAACGATATTGAAATACTTTTCTATAAGAAGCAAAAAGTTTCCTATGAGAAAGGTAAGGAAACAACTATGTACTGATTTTAAAAAAATAATAAAAACATGCAAGAATTCGTTTTATATATCATTCATTTCTGCTGCAGGCATATTATTTGTAACAAGATATTAATTTTTTACCGAAATGAACTTAATTAGCTATCAGACGTGGGTAGATATAGTTTTGGGGAGGGTCATAAAAAGGTCAAAAGTGTCTCCTCCCCCGTATAATGTTTTGTTAAAACAGTTTTTGTGAGGTTTCTTTAAATTGTTTTAAAAGAAGCCTTAAAGCTGATTAATCTACTTTAAAGTACATAATTCTTATGTTCTAATTTACTTCAAATGTGGTGGTAAAATATATTTTTTAGCATTTAAAGTCACATAAATCTTAAATATTTTCACCAAAACGATATAATAATGCTCTTTATTACTTTGAAAGATCGTAATTAAAACAAGAGGGTGTTAAAACAGAAAAATCAAATTTTTCCACCAAAGAAGTATTAAAGAAGGAATCGTGACATTTTGTACTTTTGAATTCGAAATTTGTGAGCTTTATGTATTTTTTTGCACTGACCTCTGACTGCAATATTGCTCTCATAGCAAAATCGAAGGGACTTAATTGAAACATATTGTAACGGATTCGGTGCAACTTCCACTTTCTTGAAATGAAGACACAGTTCTTGATAAAAGCACAGGAAAATTATTTACACTATGTACAGGAAAGATCGTCAACAACTGCTAAATTATTCATCAGCAATTAAGCAATTATCACACAACACCGTAAACTCAACGTTTACACACGTATTTACTTCCAAATGCGAAAACAACACAGCGAAATGCCTCGCAATAAACAGAGCAAATACGCTCTCAGTTCGAAATCTCCATCGAAACTCAACTCTTTATCACGCAGGACGCTTTTATAAACATCGAAGAATTTTCCACAACATTCTTACCTCTTCTCGAAATGCGTAGACCGTTATCAAATTTTATCAATGAAAAGAAAAGAAAATAGGGGGTCGTATACTTTAGCCGAATGAAAAGGGGTTGTAAATTCAATACGGGAAACTATTTACAGGTTACGTTACTACAATAATTACTATTTACAGGATTTGTAACATTGCCCCCTTCCTAAGGACTGCACGTCCCGGACAGTACAATCCCCATAAAGGGTGCCAAATTTCTATCACATGTTCACAAATACACACATTAAATAATAACCAATAATGCATAGGAAACACAATAATAACAAGAAATATTACTAAACATTAAAAGCAAAAAAATTATCTACAACCTTTATGTTATCAACCATGGTTTTTTACGTAATACTCATGAACTATGGCCATAGTATGGGGCTAACAGATCATAATGTACAACCCTAGGTTTTGCATTAGGTGATTTTTGGATCCTCACTACGATGTCATTCAGTCGGTTAAGGACTTTGTAGGGTCCATCCCAATGCGACTGTAATTTGGGTGACAGACCTTTCCGTCGGATGGGATTCCATAACCAAACCTTGTTGCCTTCGTTGAATTCATGTCCAGTAGACCTTGTGTCGTATCGGGTCTTCATCTTCTCCGCCGCGATGTTGATTCGCTCTCGTGCGAAGTTATGAACGTCTTCCAACCGGGCCTGGAGATCCTGGATGTACTCCTCAGGCGATGAAGGCGCATCCGGAGGACGACCGAAGACGAGATCACAAGGTAGCCGAAGCTCTCGTCCGAAGAGCATCTGAGACGAGGCAAATCCGGTAGTCTCGTGGACAGCACTGCGGTAGGCCAGCAGGAACAAAGGTAGCTTCTTGTCCCAATCCTGTTGATTTCTGGATACCATAAGCGAGAGATTGTTCAGGATTGTGCGGTTAAATCTCTCCACCATGCCGTCCGATTGTGAATGTAGTGGTGTTGTCCTAGTTTTCTCAATTCCGAAAATTTGACATAGGCCCTTAAACACAGCAGAGATAAAATTCCTCCCTTGATCGGAATGAATCTGCAAAGGTGTTCCGTATCTCGAGATCCAATGTTGGACTAGAGTCTCTGCTACGGTGGTAGCCTCTTGATCTGGAATGGGATATGCTTCCGGCCATTTGGTGAAGTAGTCGATGGAAACAAGAATGTATTTGTTCCCATCAGCAGTTCTTGGTAGAGGACCCAGGATGTCGATCCCAATTCGTTCGAAAGGAGCTCCAACGTTGTACAGATGTAGCTTCCCCCTGCTTCTCTTCTTCGGTCCTTTACGAGCAGCCCAGGCGTCACAAGAATGGCACCACTTCTCCACGTCATCCTTCGCCTTGCTCCAGAAGAAGCGCTCCCGAACTTTATTGAGGGTTTTCAAGACACCAAAATGTCCTCCAGTCGCACTACTATGTATTTCTTTCAGAACATCTGAAATCCTTGATCGGGGAAGTAGTAACCGCCACCTAGATGTTTTGCCGTCGTCAGATTCCCATTTTCGGTGTAGCACGCCGTTCCGTAAATGGAGCGAGTTCCATAAAGCCCAGTATCTTTTTGTTGCAGGACTGAAGATGGAAACGTCCTGCCAGCTAGGGCGCCGACTGTCACTTTCCATGAACTCCAAAATTGGTTTTATGTCGGGGTCTTCAAGTTGATCTTTTCGAACTTGGTCGTCACTCCATGGATCAGGTTATGATGATATTGGAGTCACTGTCACCTGATAGGCGGTAGGGCTAGTCGTTCCATACTGTTTCTCGATTCGGGAACAATAGTTGCAGTTCTCAGGACAGGGTCTCCTTGATAAAGCGTCTGCATTACCGTGAGACAACCCTTTTCGGTGCTTGATCTCCATGTCATATTCCTGAAGCCGCTGTATCCACCTGGCTATCTGGCCTTCTGGATTCCTGAAGTTCAAAAGCCAAGTTAACGAGGCATGATCTGTCCGAAGCAGAAACTTTCGGCCGTAGAGGTAATGATGGAAATGTTCTACAGCTTTCACTATGGCCAGTAACTCCTTTTGGTGACGCAGTAATTTCGCTCCGACTTTGATAAGCATTTGCTCCAGTAAGCGATGACATGTTCATTGCCGTCAATTTCTTGGGATAAAACAGCTCCGATGCCCTCGTGGCTCGCATCAGTGTCCAGGATGAAGGACTTTTCAGGCTGAGGATAGGCGTTGATGTTAAAGCCTCCTTCAGTCGTAGAAATGCATCTTCGCATTCTTTGGACCATTCAAACTTTTGCTTGCTCTCCGTCAGCTTATGCAAAGGTCGTGCAATGTTGGAAAAACCCTTTACAAACTTCCTGTAGTACGTGCAGAGCCCCAGGAAACTTCGCAGCTGATGGATGTTTTCGGGACGACTCCAACACTTGACTGCAGATACCTTTTCTGGATCGGTTTGTACACCTTCAGAAGAGATGATGTGACCAAGGTTGTTTACTTCCCGGCGGAACAAATTACATTTGGACGGGCTTAACTTCAGATTGGCTTCCTTAAGCTTCTGCAGCACCTTCCTAAGATTTGCCAGATGTTCTTCGAAACTGCGTCCCACGATGATGATATCGTCTAAGTAGACCAGACAGGATTCGTAGGAAAGTCCTCTTAACACTGTCTCCATAAGACGCTCGAACGTAGCTGGTGCATTGCAGAGGCCGAAGGGCATCACTTTGAACTGCCATAAGCCTTGTCCAGTTGTAAACGCTGTCTTCTCTCGGTCATCAGGGTGTATCTCAACCTGCCAGTAGCCGCTCTTCAAGTCCAGGGTCGAAAACCACTTGTGTCTGGAAAGAGTGTCTAAGGTGTCGTCTATCCGTGGAAGAGGGTAACTGTCTTTCTTGGTGATTTCATTCAGCCGTCGGTAATCGACACAAAATCTGGTGGAGCCATCTTTCTTTCGGACCAAGGCGATGGGAGACGCCCAAGGACTGGATGACGGTTCGATTACATCATTCTCCTTCATCTCTTTCAGGAGGGTTTCAACCTCTTCCTTCTTAGCGAACGGTAGTCGTCTTGGATGCTGTTTAATAGGGGGGTGTTCTCCAGTGTAAATCCTATGCTGCGTTAAATTCGTACGGCCAACATCCTCCGATGTAGAGGAAAACAGATGCTTGAAGTCGTTCACCAATTGTTCCGCAGCAGTTCTTTGATCTTTCGATAATGACGCACTCCCAATTAACTTCGATGTCAAGACTCGGAAGACACAGTCTCGGGGGAATTGATTCTTCTAATGATGCAGTTTACTGGAGTACAAGTTGCCAACACTTCACCTTTTCGGATATTCCTTGGCCTTTCACTCACGTTGGCGACTCTCACAGGAATTACATCCTTAGAAAGGTCCACAAGCGTAGATGCCACCAGCACTCCCTTTAGGCTATTGCTTAGGTTAGGGTATTCAATGAGTCCAAATCGAAAACTATTGCTTTCTTCAAGGGAGCCAGGTATTAATGATTCTGACCTTGAGGGAATCGATAAATCTGTTTGGGCTATTATTTGATGAGCGGATTTTACATCACTTTCTGCAGGGAAAACGGCTATGTCTTCTCTCATCGAGTGCAGCTCATTAGTCTTGAAGTCGAGAGTGCAGTCATATTTCTTCAAAAAGTCCAATCCGAGAATGAAGGGGTCCGTGATATTAGCGACGAATGCCGTATGATGGTAGGTGGCATTCCCAAACACTATTTCCAAGTCCACTTTACCGTCAATCTCGATTTTGTCGCCTGTCACAGTCTGGAGACTTACGCGTGGCGATGTCCACAACAGTTTCAATCCAAATTCACGAGCCACGTCTGTCCTAACGATTGTCACATTGGCTCCAGTGTCGACAATCAGTTTGCAAGGATTCCCATTTACATGGGCGTAAATGAAAAGTCCATCACTGCCACTACTAGTAGAGGAAATCTGCAGAGCTCTGGTGGAGGTGATTTCTTTCGCTCGCGTAGCTTGGCGAGCAGGACAACTCCTTCGCAGGTGCCCTTCACTACCGCATTTCCAGCACTTCTGCTCTTGTTTCTTTTGGGCTGTTATGCTGTTCAAATGTCTTGCCAAGTCACCGAGTTGTCTCTCAAGTTCAGCGAGATGGGACGACCTGGAATCAGACTCATCAGCTTCCAGAGTTCGGATGGGATGGCGATCCATACGGGTTGCTTGCTGGGCGGCCTCCAACTTCATCGCATACACAACAGCAGAATTCAGATCTTTGACATCCGCCATCCGTAGAGCTTTCTGAATTTCCGGATCTCGAACCCCGTCGATGTTGTCTCGAACATCCGCAGGACAGTCGCAAAAAGCAAGATGAGACAGTCTCTCGACGTCCGCCGTTAGCTCTTGCAGGGTTTCCCCGGTTTTCTGGAAACGGGACTTCAACTGGAGTCGGCTGAAATCTTTCTGGCACTTCTCACCGAAGCGAAGCTCCAACGCAGATGTGAGGGCGGCGAAATCCAGGCGCTGGCTGTTCGGAAGGGTCTGAAGAATGTCCGCTGCGTCACCTCTCAGGGATGCTGCAAGATGGCAGGCCTTGGTAGCAGAGTCCCATCCGTTCGCTTCCGCCACTATCATGAATTGGGTCTTGTACACCTGCCACGAAGTTTTCCCATCAAATGTGGCCAGTTTTATGAACGGTCGAGCAACAGATGTGGGAGCGCAAAACTGTACAGAGCTGCTTTCCGCGGTCGCCAATCTCCTTTCCATGTCTTTAATTATTTCTTCCTTAAATGAAGTAAATTTCTTGTCTTCTTCTTCCAACTTATTTTCCACATTGGCGATACGCTCTTCCACAGTATCAAATTTTTCTTCCAGAGCATCAACTTTATCTCCCATGGCGGTTAGTTGATTCTCCATCATGGTTTTCATCGACGTTAGGTCACTTTTTATTTCATCTTGACTTGTAGTAATTTTAGCAGTTAAATCACTATTTAACTGTTCTTGGTTAGTCGCCAATTCATTTTTCAATTGTTCTTGGTTAGTCGCCAATTCATTTTTCAATTGTTCTTGGTTAGTCGCCATATCACCCTTCACAGAGTTGATTGCGTCAAGAAGTTGTTTTAATTGTTCATCCATTGCGCGAGTAATCACCATAAAAATAAAGTCCAAATTCAAAAAGTCTTTATGAAAAAAATGTCCAAAGTCACACTTACTCCAAGAAAGTCCAGAAGAAGCCCCACGTTGGGCGCCAAATTATAACGGATTCGGTGCGACTTCCACTTTCTTGAAATGAAGACACAGTTCTTGATAAAAGCACAGGAAAATTATTTACACTATGTACAGGAAAGATCGTCAACAACTGCTAAATTATTCATCAGCAATTAAGCAATTATCATACAACACCGTAAACTCAACGTTTCCACACGTATTTACTTCCAAATACGAAAACGACACAGCGAAATGCCTCGCAATAAACAGAGCAAATACGCTCTCAGTTCGAAATCTCCATCGAAACTCAACTCTTTATCACGCAGGACGCTTTTATAAACATCGAAGAATTTTCCACAACATTCTTACCTCTTCTCGAAATGCGTAGACCGTTATCAAATTTTATCAATGAAAAGAAAAGAAAATGGGGGATCGTATACTTTAGCCGAATGAAAAGGGGTTGTATATTCATTACGGGAAACTATTTACAGGTTACGTTACTACAATAATTACTATTTACAGGATTTGTAACAATATGTTTTATGGGTGTGTGTTTTTCATTTTTTAGTTTTTACTTATGTTCTGAAGAAGTAACTTAAAACTTAGTTAATAATGTAGTCAAGTTATTTTCATCTCTTCGGGAGGGAAACGGTCTCCTCCCCCTCTAATCCGCTACAGTTAGCAACAGTGGTATAAATGCCTCAGAAATATTTTACTAAGTATGTATACTGAGTTACTGTATTAATTGTTAATCAACATTATTGGTAATACTTAAAATTGTAGTCAGAACCTAAAACTATAAGCTTTAAAATGAGGGGTAAGTTATGAAATTTGATAAAGGAATAAGGAAGATTTTGCGTGGTGACAGAAATACGGGTTAGAGAAATAATGTATGAGATTATGTATAAAATACATGTGTGAGGGGGCCCCAACACTTCTAATGCCTATGGGTCCCGAAATCCTTAATCAGGCCCTGCGTGACAAACAGGCCAAGTATAATAAAAGTGCTTAAAAAGCGCTAAATTTTAAGACTTGGCGTGAAATTCGTCACGCATACTTTCACCGTCTGCATCCATCTACAAATCGTGTGAAAAATGTCTTCCATATTTCTCACTGAAACTCGCTAAATACAAACCACAAGAAGGGACTGGAGAAAACCAGCGCAATTATAGCATAAATACACAGATTACTGCAGATACAGATTACGTTGGTTTTCTCCAGTTACTTCTCAGCACGACGGTATTTATTTATTACACAATAAGGGAGTTAAAATTTTTCATTGAACTGATTTTTGATTCAGTGGACCTATCTTTTTGAAAGAGCTATTTTTTAATTATTTTTATTTTTTATTTCTTCAAAATTTTTATTTTTTCATGTCGTTTCATCCTTTTCTTTATATGAACTGATATAGTCCATAAAATACTCTATACCCATTAAAAAAGTTTTTTTTCAACAGTTAATATGTATTTATTGGTAAACCAATCATTTCGGAACGTACCATATGTACTGTACACAGGTTAATTATGTGCTTTCCTGATTATGAATCTTAAAGAAAGAAAAAAGAAAAAAAAAGTATTCTGTCTCTACTGCATCATTTTCGAAGTGGCTTGTTGCGGGGTTGTAGAGCAACGTGATTGACGACCACCACGTCCTTCCAGCAACGTCGAGAATGTTCTGCGAAACTCTTTATGCAAAGTGCACCTGAGCGTTATGCAAAGACAATGACACATAAAACTATCGTTAAAAATCCGGAATTACGCAGCCGAGGCAGATTCACACGGAACAGACGCGTGACATCACCCATTTTTTTTTCAGATGGACAAGGGGACGATGTCATTTCAAGTATGTAATTTGCTCATGAATCAGTTGTGTTGACGAATAGGCTCCACGTGTTGTGGGCGCAAGGTCGATTTTATATTGTATTTATACACATTGTATATTTTCATTTGTATATTTTGTATTTAGACAATGGGGTCGTTTCCAAAATTTTAAAAGTATTTTTTTCTGAAAGAGCATGCTTAAAAACATAGGATCTAATCATTTTTTAAATAATTTATTCAAGTTTAATATTTTTAAAAAAATTACTTAAATTGTTGCGCTTTCATTGTTTACACTTCTGTCGTGTGACATCACAAATGATGAAATGCCATTCAATGTTGCCATTCACAGAACAAACTATTTAATTCGCATCTTGACTTACGTGTATTGGCAACGATATGGTTGATAGCAAGCGTAGAGCAATATTTTAATTCGCTGCTTGATTATCATAACGTGGAAACGTAGTAGAAAGATGCGCAAAATTGCATCATTTGTGACATCATAAAGACCATGCCTTGTTTTCAAAATCGAACATTTTAAAAAATTAATTTAAAAAAAAAACTGTTGGGAAAATGAAAGTATTTTCTGGGTCCATGTAATTTTTATTGCTCATTCTATCCATTTTAATGACTAAGTAGTACTTTTGACAGAAGGAAACCACCCCATTGTATTGGTACACCAAGATTGCCTTTCTTCCTGGCTGTTTTAACATGGTTACCAAGGGGCAATAAACCTAAAATATAAAACCTTTTAAACGCTTCATATTTTAGTGCATAATTGATGACATTGCGTTAAAAAATGAAATCATGTTTTTACTAGCCATTTCGTCTTTTATTCTTGAAGTTGGTTTAAGGCACCCAGAAATGAATATTACTGTGAAGAGTGTTATCTCCCCCCCCCCCAGTAAAGATTTGCGATTTGGAATCAGAACGGTAAAAGTTTTAGGCAGTGATTTTATTGCGCATCTATATGTACTATTTTTATTGCTTTTAATGTATGGTTCTGCACTGCAAGATAAAAAATAAAATTAAAAAAAAAGTCAACATAAATAAAATAATTATCAAAAAATTAAATAGAAAAATCGAATTTTTACCTTTGGCTAATCAAGAGAATATTAACCCGATACTAGAAAGTGGATGTTGGTATACCTTTAAGAAGGCTCGTTTAGTTCTGAACGGAACTTCTTGAAAAATTTAGCGATAAATTTCTATATAATTCTGATTGTTAATGACGAAAATTTTTCTTTTTGACGAAACTTACTTCAAGGATTTTCTGATTTAATTCAAAGAAATTTTAACAAAGCTAAATTGATTCAGTTTTCATATGACTCGCTACGAAATGTCTTAATAAACGGGTATTGTGACAATAGTTAACACCCATTTCTCAAACTCCTTTACCGTAAGCGTGATAAACCGTTACCGTCGCGACGGCATCGAATGAACAAATGGGCTCCAAAATTATATTACGACGAGCTGACTATTAAATCTGCCACTGGTTGTGGAGTTGGATCCCAGTGATGATTTCCTTCCCCTTCTTCTCATAACTTTATAGTGACTATGATATACTGAAATTGTTTTTTTTTTTTTTGAGCAATCACGATTGCTTATTGTTCTCATTTGACTGTTTTGGCGTGCTATCATTTTATTTTCCCACCAGCACCCTCTGCCAGCATCACCGTGGACCGGCTTCTCACGATGCTGATCCTATAGAGAAAACAGTTTCCAGGTTGCGTCCATATCTTACACACACGCGCGCATACAAACTCACACACCTATACACACACACACACACACGAACGCCTACACACACGCAGAGGCGTAGGAACTTGGTGGAAGTAGGGGGAGCTGAGACACATTATGCCATAACCAGAAAATAATTTAAGGGGGGGGGGGCACTTAAATTTTTCCCCCATAAGATATTAGCTTCTCAAAGCTTTTCTCTCTCCATCTCTCTCTCTCTCTCTCTCTCTCTCTCTTTTCCCGGCAAAATTTTCAATCATATTTAATAAATACATCGTATATGGAGATAATGAGGTGATAAAACTCTGGTTTTGAAAGGGGATCGGCCAGTACTCGAAGATGACCGCGTATAAGGGTAAATTTCAAAATTCTTGTTCTAAAAACGAGTTTTTAAGCGATTTTTGGAATGTTAAGAGGAAAAAAGGTTCGAATAAATTTCCCTGAAAAATTTTCGAAATTAATGTCTTAAAAGCGGATTATATACCATATTTGTTGACGTTAGTGAAACTAGTAATATGACTCGAGGGATTGTCCTCGATCGAATTTTCAAATCGATTTGCATTTCCCTCTCAATATTTCGAATTTGAAGATCTAAAATCGCTGTTGTAGACAATCTTTAATGATGTCAGGTGAAAAGGCTGTACTAGGGCTCTACTCTGGTAATTTTTCAAAGTTGTCCTAGGGAGCGTTCTTCAATGATGTTATCAGAAAAGGTTCAGAGGTTCCTTCTCCTTATTTTTTTCGAAATTATAATCTCTAAAAAACGCGACTGCGGATGATATTTGTTAGCGTTAGAGGTAGGTCCCGAATAACAAAATGTGAGGCCCTAGGCCTGCAATAATTTCAGGGCTCCCTGAAGACTCTATTAGCACTGTCGGAATGCATTTTCGGGGCCCAGAACTATGTAAATTATTTATCATGTGCATTCACGAATCCCCTTCGGGGCACTCGAAATTGTGGCATGGTAAATTCGCTAGTGGCAGAATTAATAAAAATTCTCCTTTAAGGAAGTTCTTTTCTAAATAAAATGTCATTTTTTTATTATTATTACTTTTGAAAATACATGGAATTTTTTCGTATAGTTGTAATGTTATGCATAATTATTTCAGTAATTTGGGGCCCCTTAGGCCAGGCCAATTAGGCCGACTAATTGTAATCAGGCCCTGGCAATCAGGCCCAGTAATCGTAATCAGCCCCTGGTTAGGCGCCGAGCAATTTTTTGAAATTGAATTCCCAAAAAAGGAATATTATTTAATTTCCCATGTTGTTGGAGAACAAGGTATTCAGGGACTCTCTTTCGGAAATTTTCAGTTAACCGAGTGCTGAAAACAAAATTTTAGGCGCTCGTCTGTAATAATTTTGAAGGAAAGGGAGGACTTCGGCAGCGTAGCATTTAGAAGACTCTCTTATTTTCTGAGAACTAGAAAAAGGGAAGAAGATGAAACAGGAGCGTGGAGAAACAGAACGTTGGAAATGTGTTAAAATGAAGTGTTCGATATATATTTTATTGTTCAGATAAATTTTAGTAAAAGTCTTTGAGAGAAACTATAAAATATTGTAGGAGCTTTTTTAATAAATGAAAAATAATAAATGAAAAGTTACAATTTCGGCATGAAAATATATCTGTATGTGACAAAAAAATCGTAAATTAGGAAAGCAAAAAAAATGAATAACTCTTATTTCGTAAAGTATATGTTCAAAATTTTTTATTTCAATGAACTCGCATTTTTTAAAACTGATTTTTACGTAGAAACAGTTGTATTAATCATTGAAAGATTTTAGGAATATTATAACAGTGAAGATTTCACCGATTTTGATTTATGTGAATTTTTGTTCCTGTAGTGTTCCTGTACCTTTAGTATTCTTTGAACGTTATTTATCCTTGCAGTTTTATACCTTCATGAAAAAAATCTATCCCTGACGGTTTAAAATGAAACAAAGTAACGGGCACATTTTTTTTTTTTTTTAAATTTTTTACCGTGGGGTAGTTCTAAAAATTGCGTTTTTTATCACAGCAATGATTTGCGCCTACAAAAGTAATTTCTGAGTACGCCACCGATTTATGTTGTTTCTTTTGATAATATTTCCCATCAAAAATAAATAAATAATTTGTTTGAATAATATCTATTTCGGGCGCTACAGGGTCTCTATCTGGCAACAGATTACTTTCGGTTTCGATAGATCATCGAACAATGACATTTTTGCGATCTGATGGTACCTTTTGATCGAAACATAGAATTTAAACGCGAAATATATGTACGTTCATGATCCCTCGAGAATTAGTTTATGTAGTTACAAAACAAGAAACAGTCCTAGACTTTTGGGAAGTCTTTAAAGATTTTTCTTTGTTATGGGCTTATTTTTTTATGAAGGAGTGAAAAATGATAAAAGATGGAAATAAACGAAGTAAAATAAATAAATAAACAAATTGATTTGTAAATGGGGATTCCTCCCTCCCCGAGTTTTTTTTTTTTTTTTTTTTTTGATGTAGGTAATTGCAATGAATAAAGAACACGACCACTTGGTCTTTTAGTTTAACTTCCACGTTATATTTTGCAAGTTTATTTTAATCAACCAGTTTCAAAGGACTCCGCTGGAAATTCTTTACATTGTGCCTTAAGAAGCCAGATATCTTAAACTAAGATAAGTTTCTGGAAAGTTGAAATCATTTGATTTGAACAAGTTGCTTACCTTAGTAACCTTTTTTTATACTTATGTCTGTAATACTTTCCATATTATTCATATTTAAATGACAAACTGACTCACTATCCTTTTTGTGATAACGTGACAAAAAAAACGGCATGCGAGGCAAAACCAAAATGTGAACTAAACTGCGATGCCGCTCCCGAAACACGAACTCAAGGGGGGGAGCAAACCCCTATCGGTACTGGTACTGATTTTTGCTGG
Organism: Uloborus diversus; assembly: GCF_026930045.1. Taxonomy (NCBI): domain Eukaryota; kingdom Metazoa; phylum Arthropoda; class Arachnida; order Araneae; family Uloboridae; genus Uloborus; species Uloborus diversus. The sequence continues at coordinate 91,999,614 of NC_072735.1, forward strand.
CCGCGGGGCAAAGACCACTTTTCCGCAGCCGGTAGGATAGCTTGTCTAAAATTCTTTTATTTTTCTTCCGGGAATCAAGAGGTGTGTAAACAGTGAGAAAAAGGGTTAAGGTGGACTCAAGTGCACTAACACTCCGTCTGTCCCCTGCTTTTGTTGCTTATTAGGTGGAAATTCTTTGAAAAGGCAAATCACATTTTTGAAATCAGATTTGAGGTAAACAATGTACGACAGAAAGCTGCTGTGCGAGAATTTTCCGGGGGAGCGCAGCCGGTCAGAAATATTCCAGGGGGAGCTCAAGCTCCCCCAGCTCCCCCGGCTCCGACGCCTATGCACACACGCGCGTACACACACACATGCATACATACACACACACACCTATACACACACACACACACGAACGCCTACACACACGCGCGTACACACATAGCACTGCATACACAACATGCACACACATGCATACACAACATGCACACACATGCATACATACACACACACGAACGCCTACACACACAGCACTGCGTACACAACATTCACACACACTAACACACGCACCCACACACATGCGCCTACACAAACACACACGCGCATACATACACACACACTCTCGTAATTGCAAAAAACATAATTTGAATTCAGTTTGAGTGGAACAGTATTCCCCAAAGTCAGATCAATAACCTCATCGCATCTATGGCAAACAGGTGTGCAGCAGTCTTAGCTGTTCTAGGATATCACACGGCCTTTTAAAACTCATGCATCTGTGTAAGCAGTACCTTATTTTTTATCGTTTACAAGTAACCAAATTGTTGCCGAAAATCATCTTTTCATGTTTTTTCCATACTTATAAAGAATTAAAGCTTAATTCCAAATTGTTTTACGTCTTTTTTCTGTATTGCGCATTGATACGCGTGTACCATCCATTGTATGCCAATACGTGGCTGTTTCGCGCGATTTTTTTCACGTTTTTGCTTGCTCCCCTAATTGTTTTGAGCAGTACATTTTGTTCAGGGCTTAACTCGAGCAGGCTTTACAATAAAAAAAATGTTTTTTTGTGTAAAATTACCCATCTTCAAGAAAAATACCTATATAGATGAGCTATAAAACAGCAAAACTTCATCTAAATACAACATTTTCAGATTACTGATTCCAGACGTGGCTCCAAGCTCCAAAAGAGGGGCAGGGGGGGGGACAATTGCCCCCTTGGGAAACGCCTTGCTCTTCCCCCCCCCCCGTCGGGGAAAATTTAGTATTTCGTTGGGGAATCTGTTTGAATAAAAAGGAAACAAAAAATCAATCTCCTTTGAGGCCACCCGCAATTTAGTCCCAGTCTCTAAAAGTCACCTTTAACGTCGTCCAGATGGGACAAAAGAAGGGATAGCTAGGTGATTACCGTCAGACAATGCCGTAACGTATCTGTCTCGTAACCCTATAACCAAATGACGACGCCTTTTCTGACGGTAATCACCTAGCTATCCCTTATTTTGTCCCATCTGGACGTTAAAGGGACTTTTCGGGACTGGGGATAACTTGAGAGTGGCAAGGAGGGTGCCTCAAAAGGGATTAATTTTTTTTCTTTCCTGTTTTTTTTTTTTTTTTTCAAACAGAATCACCGACGAAATACTGAGGAGTCAATTGCCCCCCCCCCCCGCCCTTGGAGCCACGTCTGTTACGAGCTTCAATTCAGAAATTTTCATGGAAGAAATCTCCCAAAACCCCTCTCCCTATAACAGTATTGAAGATCGCCTAACGATTGCGTTAATAGAACATCAATTTTGAAAATTTGCCAGGGTAGGATTCCAAATTTTAATTAAAAAAAAAATTCTGGACGATGGCCCCCGCGTCTCTCTTCTCCGTAACATCTCCATAGATCGTCTAAAACTGCATTTTTCGAAAAGTTTGAAAACTTTTTGGGGGAGAGCCCTCGTTCTTTCCTTTCACAGTCGGAAATAATTCACAATTGAGTACTTGAAGTTTAAATTTCGAAAAATTATTGGGGGAAGAATCCGAGTCTCTTCCTTCCTTAAAATTACAATAGAACATCTAAAACTGTTTTCCAAACTACAATCTAGAAAAATTTTCGGGGAAAAGCCCAGGCCCCCCTCTCCTGAACATAATCAAATGTAACGCACGGTTGCGTTTTGGGAAATTAAATTTGGAAAACTAATCGGGAGAGGTTACCCAGAACCTCTCTCCTCTTCCCCCAACCTAATACACAATCTATAACTGCGTTTTTATGCCTTCATTTTCGAAAAAACGCCGCGAGGTAGCCCTTAGACACCCCCAAATGAATATTTTCCTTACGATTAAGTTTATATTACTAGTACTAAGGTCTAGTAATGACTCCCTGCAAAACTACAAGCTCAATCATCTCTCGGCATATTGAAACATGCGTAACAATTAAGGGGCCGCCAAATGTGCCCCCCCCCCCAGTTTTTTGACTTAGCGACGGCCCTGAATGGTCGTTCATTCTCCAACAAGATGGACCACCAACAGTCAGGGCCGTCGCCAGGTACATTCGTTTGGGGGGGGGGTGTTGAAACTGATTTTGCCGACTGACTCCTAACATTTTGCCGACCCGACAGATACATACGTACACACATTATATATACGTACACATACACACACACATATATATATATATATATATATATATATATATATATATATATATATATATATATATATATATATATATATATAAATTCAGGGTCTCTGACCAGAATTCGTTACATATTGCAGTCTGGAACATGCAATTGTAGACGTGCTTCAGTGCTACTAAGGGGATGCATTAATTTCGATTAAAGGCTAGATAGACTGCTGTCCTCCGAAAAATTTCTGAAATTGGCATACTAAAAACATGATTTTAGGCTTTGGTTTATATAAGAAGCAAGAGGACCGTGGATTCATTCTCATCTTTTTTTCGCTGGAGTCAATATGCTTTTTTCTAGAAAAGGTGGTTTTCGGGAGTTCTTCCTTAGAAATTTCTAAAAACAAAGATTTTATGCCATCTTTATTGACGCGAAGGAAAGGATAGGGGGTTCGGGGGCCTTCCCCGAAGGTTTTTCGAAATTAAAGTTTAAAAAAAACAGTTTTAGGCTATTTAAGGATACTTTTGAGGAAAGGGTAGGCAGTGACGGATCTACATTTTTTTTCCGAGGCAGGGCAAATATCGAAACTGCCACCTTTATCCATCTTTCAAGTTTTAAAATTGAGTTTCAACGAAAAAAACTTAAAAATAGTGTGATTTTGCCGCCTCCTAAAAGTCGCCGCCCTTGGCAACCCCCGTCTCCTCCTCCCCTTAAATCCGACACTGAGGGTAGGTATTTACAGATGTCCAGTGCACAGTGGCAGATTAGCTAGAGAAAACGGCAGTGAGGAATTACAACGAATTTTGGAGGAGACATTCTGGGGAAATTCGAAAAAAAAAGAAAAAGAAAACGTACTTTATCCATATAAAATTTAACACTTAAGAACATTTTCTACTCAAAACGTTTTGTAATATAATGGTGAATTAATTATGTTGTACATAATTTTTTGGGGGGCAGGGGGGGACCCTCATGGTAATCATTCGTTTTGGTATCTCTGAGTACATTGATTCTGATTGAACATTTCCATGGCGCACAAATAGGGATTTTAAGTATACAAATCAGAGAAATTGCTTTGTGTGGGAGAAATAGTTTGCAAAATGAGTTATATCATGCTAGTAATGTTAAGCTAGAAAAAGTGGTGTTCGGAGATTTCTGCCCCTGAAGATTCTAAAAATGAAACTTTAGACAGTCTTTGACGATGTTTGGGATAGTTTAGGCTCAGGAAATTTTTCGAAACTGAAGACTTAAACAGGTGATAGTAAGTCATGTTTGGTTCCGCTGGGGCTCAGGGGCACTCCCTAGGCGATTTCGTGAAATTAAAGTTCCAGAAAGGCAATCATAGACCACTATCGGTGATATTAAGGAAAGGAGAGGGGAATGACATTTTTTAGTGTTGTGGGAAAAGAGTGGATTTCATAGACTCTCCCCGGAAATTTTCTGCGAATGATGTTCGAAAAATGTATTTTTACGCGATCTGCAATGATGTTTGGGGGCTGCACCCCGGAAAAATTTTAAGGACTTAAGTCTTGAAAAAAAAATTCTCTAGACAACTTTGATGGATTTGGGTAGCTGCGTAGTCAGAGGAGGGGCCCAGCGCCCAGGGAGAAGGACCGAGGGCATAACGCTTCTAAGAGAGCCTATATAATCTTGTTTTTCGGCTTTTAATTTCGGAAGATTTTCGGGGGCGAGCCCCCGATTCCCAAGCAGTTCCGTGATGTTTTCAAAAATGGTTTTCGGGTCTTAAGTTTTAAACATTTTTAGGTAAGACCTTCCACTCCTCCCAGGTCAGCTCCCAAACACCATATTCAGAAATACTGAAGGAGAAAACATGTCAGCATTTCTATCCTCTAGTTAAGAATATAACTCATGCATAAGTTTTGAGATTATTTATCACTTTTTAAAATACCCAGACTTAACAAATAGGAGTGTATTGGTGTTTTAAACAACTATTAATTAATAATTAGCAGATATAAATAATTAGCATTAATTATATTGAAATCAATTTAGCAATTCAATGAAAAATAATTAATGTGATGATCTCCTTGAGGTAAGAACCTAAGAACCTGGGCCTCTTCCGAAATAGAATCTTTGCTACACCACACGATTTAAGAAAGGAGTATCGGCTAGTGTTTCCCCAAGCGTTATTTGAATTGTAGATCTAAACATATAGTTTTAAACGTTAAACGACTATTGGTGATGTTAGGAGAAGGTGATACAAAGTGATTTCGATCGAAATTTTTTTGAAAATTGAGATCTTTAAAGTGCCATTGTAGGCCATTTGTGGTAAACGAGGTTCAGAAGCTCTCTCTTTCGACAACTTTCTGAAATTGAATGCCAAAAAAACGAAGTTTCAGACGATCTTCGTTGATTTCATAGGAACCTCCTGCAGTAAGTTTCTAAAAACGCAACTTAGATTGCATTTCATTACCATAAGATAAAAGGAAATGGTTAGGTTCTGCGATTCCTCCGTCCTCCCTCCTAAGCTACTTTCCTAAATCATTTTATTTATTAAAGGAAAAAAATTTAGGAGATCCTCCTCCAGATTTTCTTTTTAAAAAACATTTTAGCTGTTTTAGTTTTTCACGACGAAATTTTCAAATTTCACTCTAATGTTTTTAATTGTTTAAAGTACAAAATTATGCAGCCTTAAAACAATCTGTTAACATTTTGAACTTACAGACTAAGATAATTTAAAGCTTTTATATTTTAACTTGAGGAAGAGTTAAACGTTTAACATTTTGAATACAGGTGGTATTTTTTAGAGATACCTAATAAGATACCCTTTTTTTACTTTTTTTAAATATCAGAAATCCTGAATCTCTTGATAACTTTCATTTTACTTTAATTTTTTATAACTCATTTTTTAAACACTCATTAGAGTTACTGGTGTGACTTTTCTAGACAAAATTTTGAATCTTTTCCTCTACTTGAAACATATTTACCTTATTTTTGCACGGGTGTGCCCTAGGAAGCTATCATGTTTATTTACCTATCTTTTTTTTTTTTAATTGAAACTTGTTATGCAATTCTATAACGCTCTGGCTATTCTTTTTCTCTATTGGTTGAAAAAATGTTTGAAACGTATTTCAGCTGTCTTTGGTTTGGTAAATGGTAATTTTAATGATGTTGTACATGTTTGAATGTTCCTAAATAATATTTTTAAATTGCATTTTCTTCTGAAATTTTAGAGCTAAAAAAAAAAAAAACATTCATTTGCCCTCCCCTCCCCCTTCTTTTTCTTTTCTTTTTTGAAACTTTTCACAAAAAATTTTTCATCTCAGCAACTTACTTAGAACTCTTATTTTTCAATATTTAACGGAAGATATATATATATATATATATTTATGTAAATGGGGAAAGATTAAAATAATGCTTTGAAAATATTAGTTAAAATAATCATACCTTTTCTGCTGCATTTCAATAAGCTTTTTTCTTTTTTTTTTCTCTCAAATTCAAGTAAAATGCTTTTTCAGATTTTTCCTACCTTACCACATTGAGAATTATTGTTCATTCACATGAGAATAAAGTTCAAAAACTTTAACTAGTCTTTTTTTTCTTTTGAAATTCATAATGAATAAAATAGCTATGCAGGATAGTCACTTAAATCTTCTGCCAAACTCGGGAGCCGGACAAACTCAATGCATTTGTATCTCTTCAAGGCTCCAACGCCAATAACTTTCTTTTTCCTTCTTCAGGCAGAAAGTTCACACAGCAGGGGCCGGACAGACCGTCCTAAGCACACAACAACAGTTGATCCAACTCTTCTTTAATTTTCCCTCGAGCTCCTAGTTCCAGATTCCAGAGAAAGGTTTTTAACAGAAAAGACCCCTGAAGGTCTGACGTTTCTAATGTCACCCCTACACGCGATTACGCCACGCCGTCTCCACGACGGCATTTCTGAGTGTTACAATTGGCGGACAAATGTCTTGCTTTAGTTACACAATAAACTTGTGTGGTCGACAAAAAGGCATAACCCCTGCGAGTAGAATACTATTTCGGTTTTTACCCGTAAGCCTAGAAAAAGGGGAAACGGTGCTGAATGTGTATTCAGAAATTCGTTTCAAAATCAAACACTTAAAAATACATACCAATGGGACTTAGTGTTGTAATAAAATCCTTCTCTCTATTTTAATTTTTTTTATCATTTCGGCACCCTATGCATTTCTCCACTTTGTTGTGAATTTTTTTATTGATGATTCAATTTTATAAATGTGTCCACTGTGCACTGTCCAAAGCTATCATGTTTCTTAATGTAGTTGTGTTTTTAAACTGAGACTTTCCGTGGGTTTCTATACAGTTTATTGAATAACTATTTTTGAAAAAAATATTTGAATCTTACATCTCGACTGCTCACAGGTAATCTTAATATGTGATACAGCTTCGCAGACATTTCTAAATAATATTTTAAGATTGAATTATCTTTTTAAAATTTACAATATAAACACTCATTAGAACTCATGATTTGCATTGTAAATTTGTTAAAATGAGAAAATGTAAAAGTGCACTTCCATTTATCCAAATGCACTTCCATTTAATTTTTATCAAAGATATAGTGAACTTTGAATTCACTCTAAAAGTAAAAATTGCTGATTGTAGCTGAAATTGCCGACTGGGTACAGGAAGGCGGCGCCCATTGGGAGGTCCCACTGGCCTCCATAAAAGTCCTTATTCGGCCAAATTTGTCTGATTATTCGGCAAGTTTTAAGACATTATTGCATTTTTTAAAATTCCTGAATGTCCCTTCTCATGTGTGCATTGCATATCCGTATTTTATCATTCGGAAAATTGAGGATTTTCCCCAAGAATTTAAGTTTGGGGTGTCCCTGGATATAGTGTCGGCAAAACATACTTTGTTCAAGTATATGTCGGTAAATTGAGAATACTGTGCAATTAGCAGTCGGCGAATCGATTATGTCTTTCAGGTGGGCTTTGAGATGAATAGTCATCAGTACGCAAAATATACATGTTTTTTTGGTTTTTCCTTTTTCAATAAAAGGTGAAAACGTGCACATGGTCAAACCACATACTACTTTACTCAAAGATTTAGAATACAGAATCAACTGAAAAAGAAAAAATGCCGACTCTAGCTGAATTTTCTGAGTGGACGCTTATTGTCTCGGCAAAATGAGCAGTCGCAAACTAAACAATCGGCATAGTGTGAGCAATGTAAAACTGAATGTAAACGGAGACACCATTCATTATTTTCTCTTGCGCAAAGTATGAAAAGGTTAGATGTATAACTTTGTATGAATATGATAACTTTTTTTTTTTAATTTCTGTCAATTAAAACTTTGAAATTCCGAAACATTGAAAATGCCGACTTATGAACTGATTTTGCCGACTGGATGAAATCACTGGGAGGGTGAGACACCCCCCTCACCCTCCCTATGGCGACGGTCCTGCCAACAG